>NC_140013.1:35393322-35679829 GCF_964263955.1 Coregonus lavaretus
TAAGAAATCCCGCTATGCCCTCCGACGAACCATCAAACAGGCAAAGAGTCAGTACAGGACCAAGATTGAAGCGTACTACACCGGTTCTGACGCTCGTCGAATGTGGCAGGCATGAAAACTATTACAGACTACAAAGGGAAGCACAGCCGCGAGCTACCCAGTGACAAAAGCCTACCAGACGAGCTAAATCACTTCTATGCTCGCTTCGAGGCAAGCAAACACTGAAGCATGCATGAGAGCACAGCTATTCCAGATAACTATGTGATCACGCTCTCCGTAGCCGATGTGAGTAAGACTTATAAGCAGGTCAACATTCACAAGGCCGCAGGGCCATACGGATTACCAGGACGTGTCCTCCGAGCATGTGCTGACCAACTGGCAAGTGTTTTCACTGACATTTTCAACATGTCCCTGACTGAGTCGGTAATACCAACATGTTTCAAGCAGACCACCATAGTCCCTGTGCCCAAGGACACTAAGATAACTTGCCTAAATGACTACCAACTCGTAGCACTCACGTCTGTAGCCATGAAGAGCTTTGAAAGGCTGGTCATGGCTCACATCAACACCATTATCCCAGAAACCCTAGACCCACTCCAATTTGCATACCGCCCCAACAGATCCACAGATGATGCAATCTCCATTTCACTCCACACCGCCCTTTCCCACCTGGACAAGAGGAACACCTACGTGAGAATGCCATTCATTGACTACAGCTCAGCGTTCAACACCATAGTGCCCTCAAAGCTCATCACTAAGCTAAGGATCCTGGGACTAAACACCTCCCTCTGCAACTGGATTCTGGACTTCCTGAAGGGCCGCCCCCAGGTGGTAAGGGTAGGTAACAACACATCTGCCACGCTGATCCTCAACACGGGGGCCCCTCAGGGGTGCGTGCTCAGTCCCCTCCTGTACTCCCTGTTCACCCATGACTGCATTGCCAGGCACGACTCCAACACCATCATTAAGTTTGCCGACGACACAATAGTGGTAGGCCTGATCACCGACAACGATGAGACAGCCTATAGGGAGGAGGTCTGAGACCTGGCCGTGTGGTGCCAGGATAACAACCTCTCCCTCAACGTGATCAAGACAAAGGAGATGATTGTGGACTACAGGAAAAAAAAGAAGACTGAGCACGCCCCCATTCTCATCGACGGGGCTGTAGTGGAACAGGTTGAGAGCTTCAAGTTCCTTGGTGTCCACATCACCAACAAACTCTCATGGTCCAAACACACCAAGACAGTCATTAAGAGGGCACGACAAAGCCTATTCCCCCTCAGGAGACTGAATTTTTTTTGCATAGGTCCTCAGATCCTCAAAAAGTTATACAGCTGCACCATCGAGAGCATCCTGACTGGTTGCATCAACGCCTGGTATGGCAACTGCTCGGCCTCCGACCACAAGGCACTACAGAGGGTAGTGTGTACGGCCCAGTACATCACTGGGGCCAAGCTTCCTGCCATCCAGGACCTCTATACCAGGTGGTGTCAGAGGAAGGCCCTCAAAATTGTCAAAGATTCCAGCCACCCTAGTCATAGACTGTTCTCTCTACTACCGCACGGCAAGCGGTACCGGCGCGCCAAGTCTAAGTCCAAAAGACTTCTCAACAGCTTCTACCCCCAAGCCAAAAGACTCCGGAACAGCTAATGATGGCTACCCGGACTATTTGCACTGCCCCCCCACCCCTACCCCATCCCCCTCTTTTACGCTGCTGCTACTCTGTTTATTATTTATGCACAGTCACTTTAACTCTACCCACATGTACATATTACCTCAATTACCTTGACTAGCCGGTGCCCCCGCACATTGACTCTGCACCAGTACCCCCTGTATATAGTCTCCCTACTGTTATTTTATTTTACTGCTGCTCTTTAGTTATTTGCTTTTATTTTTTTACTTAACACTTTTTATTTTACTTTCTTATAAAAAAAATGCATTGTTGGTTAAGGGCTTGTAAGTAAGCATGTCACTGTAATGTCTACACCTGTTTTATTAGGCGCATGTGGCAAATAACATTTGATTTGATTTGATTTCAAACGGTTCTCCTATGGGGACAGCCGAAGAATCCTTTTTGGTTCTAGATGGTACCTTTTTTTCTAAGGGTGTATCAGGATTACTGTGGTGCTATCAACTGTTGTTCCTACCAGGATTACTGTGGTGCTATCAATTGCTGTTCCTATCAGGATTACTGTGGAGATGTATCCTGGATCGTCTTTCATTTCAATAACAAGTATTTGTGTTCATGTGAGGTATGTGATTTTATGGAGACAGACTAGGAAATGCACCAAACAATATGGTAAATCCTGGAATAAAAAGGGAACATGAAACAGACAGATTTCCCAGGTAACTGTTTAGCGGTAATGGTAGAGGAAGCCAGACAGAGGCCTGATGTAATGAGATGGATGGTCTCAGAGGCACCATGCTTCAGAATCAGCCTTAGACCAACACAGGTCAGACTGCCAGAGGGAGAGGAGTAGGCTATGACACACAAAAGAGGGGATCATTATACATACAAATTCCACACTTGATGATGTCATTACTAAGGAGCTACTGTATAATAATGTCTTGTCAAAGCCTTCCCAACACATGTCAAAACACAATAAAACGGGGTCCTCCTCCACATTGAAGACCCTCGGCTGAACACACTGGGTCCTCCTCCACATTGAAGACTCTGGGCTGAACACACTGGATCCTCCTCCACAATGAAGACCCTCGGCTGAACACACTGGGTCCTCCTCCACATTGAAGACCCTCGGCTGAACACACTGGGTCCTCCTCCACAATGAAGACCCTCGGCTGAACACACTGGGTCCTCCTCCACAATGAAGACCCTCGGCTGAACACACTGGATCCTCCTCCACATTGAAGACCTTTGGCTGAACACACTGCGTCGTCCTCCACATTGAAGACCCTCGGCTGAACACACTGGATCCTCCTCCACATTAAAGACCCTCGGCTGAACACACTGGATCCTCCTCCACATTAAAGACCCTCGGCTGAACACACTGGGTCCTCCTCCACATTGAAGACTTTAAGCTGAACACACTGGATCCTCCTACAAATTGAAGACCATAGGCTGAACACACTGGGTCCTCCTCCACATTGAAGACCCTCGGCTGAACACACTGGGTCCTCCTCCACATTGAAGACTCTCGGCCTAACACACTGGGTCCTCCTCCACATTGAAGACTCTCGGCTGAACAGAGGGGAAGATAAAGCACATGCCCTAGTCTCTTGGCCTTAGACCCTGTCAAGATCCATCTTCCCTCCTCTCTCTTTCACCTCCATCATCATTAACACAACATCCTCTCTCTGAGACCTTTCACATATTTCTAAAAGGATCTGCTCTGGAGTCATGACTCTTAGACCCAGTATGGCAGATGACTGACCGAACGCAGACTTGAAGAAAGACTCGACAAATCTGGGGATATCTTCTTGATTTATAGCACACAATCCTGTCCTTTCACTAGGGGAGTTGAACACCCTGGAGGGTGTAAGATAACTAAAAAGGAGAAGGGATTAGAAGAGAACCATGAGGTTGATATTGTGCAGGTATCCATGGCTTAAATGTTTTGTATGTACAGAGGGATTTATACCGATGTGAGTGAGCCAGCCACAGAGTTCCCACCTCCACACAATACTCCCCTTCAGACACCTGCTTTTCTCATCAATCTCTATTTGGAGCAGACACACATTCTTCAGCTCACTGTCTGGATGTCCTCTCTTCCTTCCAAAAATAACTCTGGGCTTTCCATGCTGTTAAATGTTCCGTAGCATTGCCTCTGCCGGTGGTGGGATCCTCAGACCTCAGCCCACAGCCCCGGCCTCAGCCCCAGCCTCAGCCTCAGCCTCAGCCAGGTCCTTTATAGCCAAACTGTTTTACACCTGTGAGTCAGACAGGCAGGCTGCAGCCTTCATTATCCCTGGCCGCTGTAATGACAGAGAGCAGAGAGACTGAGAGGCCCTGGCTGCTGTACAATGGCTCAATAATTCACACCTGAGCAGAGCAGAGGAATTCCCCCAGGTACACTGGAGGTATGCTGCAGCGTTTGTCTGTCCTCGGGTATCCAGGGAGTCCAATCCAGACAGATATGTCATGCTGCATTGGGAGGGGGACTGGGACTCCCCCTCCTCTCCTCTCCCCCTCTTCTCCACATCGTAAAATAGGCTCTCAAAATGGCTTTCTGAAACTGGGTGCAGGAACTCCAAACTCAACAACAACAAAAAAGAGGTCATCCATCCAGCTCCTCCCCCCTCGTTCTCTCCTCATCTTAACGTCTCTTGCTCTCTTTCAGTCCTCTTTCTGTTTGAACAAGATTCCTGTATTTTCTGGAGTTTCCCTGGCTGTCTGGGTGATGAAAGAGTGTGCTCCTGGGGTCCTGAGAGCTGCAGCTCATTAGCCGAGCTGCTTTTCCTATAGATGAGCAGAGCAGAGAAAGAAATGTCGTAATCTTCCTGTGTGTCTAAACACCTCTCCTCTCTCCTGCCTGTCATTCCACCAGCCCATCACAAAGTCAGCCAGCCCAGCCAGGCCAGGCCAGAGCCTGATAACAGGGTGCGAGCCAGGCTGTTGTCATGACAGGGCTGGGTAAACAGCAGAATAGGCCGGTGAGTGATGGCAGGCCGCAGCTAATGAGTGAGGAGTGAATACTTGAGCTCTGACGAGACAGGGGGGAGAGGGGTTGAAGAAGAGGAGGACAAGAGCCTCCCAAACATCTCCCCCATTCCCCTGTTTATCAGTCTGGACAGTGACCTTCCTCTCCAATCCTCCTCCTCAGACCCCTGCTACAGACATCATTATAGTGCCTATCTGCATGTTGCACTCTACTGCTCTCCAGATTGTCTCGAGGAATTAGCCGTCATCCAAGCCCCACATCCCTGCTCCACTGACGGGGGGCCAAGGACATGCCTGGAGTCAGCCGTGAGGAAACCCCAAAACACTCAATCAGGACTATCTATCTTCAAAGGAGGGAGAGGGGGGAGGAGAGGATGGAGGGAGAGCGGGGAGGAGATGAGGGAGGGAGAGAGGGGAGGAGAGGAGGGAGAGAGAGGGGAGGAGAGGAGGGAGGGAGGGAGGGAGGGAGGGAGGGAGGGAGGGAGGGAGGGAGGGAGGGAGGGAGGGAGGGAAGGAGAGGATGGAGGGAGGGGGTAAAAAAAAGGAAACATATGGGTTTTTACTACACAATCAAAGTGAGCTGGGGTTTTCTCCATGGAGATTCCTGTGTAATTACAGGAGGGGCTTAATTGTTGACAAGTCAGAGGCTGATGAAGTCTCTGGTTGAAACTTACAGCAATCCTGCACAGTCTCAACTCTTTTATCAGGAGTGATGGATGTTACTATGGAATGAGAACTAAGCTTTATTCATTTCCATGACACCTCCTTGCTCAATCATATTGTACCTTTTCCAGAGAATTGCTATACACCATTTAGCAGATGCTTTTATCCAAAGCGACTTCCAGTCATGTGTGCATACATTCTACGTATGGGTGGTCCCAGGAATCGTTGCAAACGCCATGCTCTACCAATTGAGCTACAAAGGACCACTAGGACCCTTTGTTGCACCAGAGAATTCCCACCATCTAAATTATCGGAATAATTGTTGGTTTTGAGCCTGAGATACAATTATGTATCATACAATTATGTATCTGATGCATATTCATCATACTGAACCCATAATGGAAAAGTCCATGCTCTCTCTCTAGTGCCCTCTCTGTGTTGTCAAAACAACATGCTGGAGGGTGGAGGGATCCGAGATCATTTCCCTGCTACTCTGATGGAGAGGAGAGGCCAGACAGACAGACAGACAGACAACAGGCCAACCCACCCATGAGACGAGATAACCCCCATTAACATATCGCACATAGAAAGAAAGACAAAAACATTATGCAAAGTAGCAACCAATGCCTCATTGATAATAATGACAGATATACAGGGATATATTTTGACATTTTGCAATAAAAATTCTGGTGGTTTTCCGATTTGAGAAACATGTCATCATTGGAATGAAAACATTGGTGAAACAGTCCAGTGAATCCAGTACTTGTGTATCTCAGCAGCACTGATTTTATTCTGCTGAATGGCTGCTTCTGTCACGATTCAGACAGACGACCAGAGGACCACAATTGCGTCACACCAGAAAGTTTATTAAACTTAAGGGAAAAGGGAAGTAGGGAGTGAATGAAGGCTCCAGGGGTAACAGGGATCCCGTCCAATGTGCTGGGTCTGTGCCCCCCCCAGTGGCAGCGATGCGTCCTATGAAGCCGGTGGTGGGTGGTCCAGAAGTCCTGGGGGGGGGGGAGACACAGACACAACAGGGCGGAATGAAACAAGGCAGCAGTACAGTTCAGGGGAAATCCAATATACGTAGTAGCAAGGCAGAAGGCTGGTCAGAGTTACCGGGATTGAAGAGTAGTCAGGAGTCGTAATGGCAGAAGCAGGTCTGGATCTCCTGAGGCAGAAGAGTATCCAAAAAAACAGGCAGGTCCGGGGTCACAAAACCAGGGTGAGCCAGAAGCGCGAGCAAACAGGTTCCGGGTGTGAGCTTTGCAGACGATCTGACACCGGAGAGCTGAAAGACAGGGCCTTAAATACTGGGAGAGGTTAGTGGGTAATGCAGCGCAGCTGGCAGAGTAATTAGAGCCGAGCAGAGCAGGGACAGGTGGAGCTAGTTAGGCTGAGTAGAGAGAGAGTGGTGAGCAGAGTGGAAGATAGTGGAAACAAATTAAGGTGGTAACCCGGTGGAGTGAGAGGGCTCATGACAGAACCCCCCCCCCAAGGGACGGCCCCAGAAGTCCCAAGAGCAACACCACGCCGGGCGGGAGGAGGGGAGCCGGAGGAGGGCTAGAACTCCTCCGAACGGTCCGAGTGAACGTCCTCATCCTCGGAGGAAGCCGGAGGGCCGTGGTCGGGAGATGGGACAGGTCCCGAGACAGGATCAGGCACAGGACAGGAAGCCGAGCGGGCAGGACGGTTAGGGACCCCTCTGGGGCGGCCCCTACGGATTGCAGGTTGATCAGGATGCCGTTGGTGGAAAGCGGTGATGAGAGTCCTATCCACAATCCGACTAGCTGGCACCCAGGTCCTTTCCTCAGGTCCATAGCCCTCCCAGTCAATGAGGTACTGGAGACCCCTACCCCTCCGTCTGGACCGAAGCAGGCGGCGGACGGTGTAAACCAGACCACCATCGACGAGCCGTGGAGGAGGAGGACCAGGCGCCGCAGGGACCAGCGGACTCTCATGGATGGGCTTAATCTTAGACACATGGAAAGTGGGGTGCACCCTCAGGGAATTAGGCAGTTGGAGCCGGACAGCAGTTGGGCTAATCACTCTTATGATAGGGAATGGGCCAATGAACCGAGGTGCCAGCTTCTGCGACTCCACCCTGAGTGGCAGGTTCTTCGATGACAACCACACCCTTTGACCAACATGGTAGGTGGGAGCAGGAACTCTCCGACGGTTGGCCCCGGTAGTGTAGCTGGCAACGGATCTGAGGAGTGTGGCTCGGGCTTGTGACCAGGTGCGGCGACATCGACGGGCAAAAGCAAGTGCAGATGGGCAAGTAACCTCCTCTTCCTGGCTGGCAAATAGAGGAGGCTGGTATCCATAAACACATTGGAAAGGGGACATACCGATGGCAGAGCAGGTCAGAGAATTGTGTGCGTACTCCACCCATGTCAATTGCTGCGACCAGGAGTGGGGGTTGCGTGAAGTCATGCATCGCAGTGCCTTCTCGAGCTCCTGATTAGCCCGCTCTGACTGCCCATTGGATTGGGGATGGAATCCGGAAGTCAGACTGACTGTGGCTCCCAGCAGGTGACAGAACTCCTTCCAAAAAGCGGAGGAGAATTGTGGACCACGGTCAGAAACTACATCCCTTGGCAGTCCGTGGATCCGGAAGACGTGTTCCAGGACCACCTGGGCGGTCTCCTTGGCGGTTGGGAGCTTGGGGAGGGGAATGACGTGTGCCATCTTGCTGAAACGGTCAACGATGGTGAGAATGACGGTCATGCCCCTTGAAGGGGGCAGCCCCGTGACAAAGTCAAGGGCGATGTGAGACCAGGGACGTCTGGGCACAGGCAGGGGCTGCAGCAATCCGGCTGGGGGCTGGCAGGACGACTTGTGTTGGTTGCAGATGGGGCAGGCTTGGACGAATTCCCGTACATCCTTCCTCAGAGAGGGCCACCAGAACCTCTGGGCGAGCAGGTTGTAAGTGCGGGTGGAGCCAGGGTGACAAGCTAGGCGGGAGTCATGTCCCCACTGAACGACCTGGGACCTCAGGTCTTCGGGGACAAAAAGGCGGTCAGCTGGGCAGGTGCTGGGACCTGGCTGGTTACGGAGAGCCTCCAGCACCTGTTCCTCAACAGCCCAGGTCAGAGCTGCAACGATGCAGGGACTTGGCAGAATCGACACAGGGTCCTTGGAGGGGGTGTCATCCTTCTGGAATTGACGGGAGAGGGCGTCTGGCTTGGTGTTGCGTGATCCAGGCCGGTATGACAGAGTGAAATTAAACCTGGTGAAGAACAGGGCCCAGCGGGACTGCCTGGAGTTCAACCGTTTGGCCGTGCGGATGTACTCCAAGTTCTTATGATCGGTCCAAACGAGAAATGGAATGGTGGACCCCTCCAGCCAGTGACGCCACTCCTCCAAGGCAAGCTTCACAGCCAGCAGCTCACGGTTCCCTATGTCGTAATTGCACTCAGAGGGGGACAACCGACGTGAGAAAAAGGCACAGGGATGGAGCTTCCTATCCTCCGCAGCCCACTGAGAAATCACAGCACCAACTCCCACATCCGAGGCGTCCACCTCCACAATGAATTGCCGGTCCACATCAGGCATCTGGAGGATGGGAGCGGAGGTGAACCTCACCTTGAGGGTACTGAAGGCTTTGTCGGCTGCTGGGGTCCAGGTGAAGGGTTGCTTGGTGCTGGTTAGAGCAGTGAGAGGGGCAGCAACGGTACTGTAGTTCCGGATAAACTTCCTATAGAAGTTAGCAAACCCCAGAAACTGTTGCAGCTTCTTTCTGTTCTCCGGAACTGGCCATGAAGTGACTGCTGATACTTTGGCAGGATCCATTTGGATACTTCCCTCTGCCACTATGTACCCCAGGAAGGCCACTGTCTTGACGTGAAACTCACATTTCTCTGCCTTGGCGTAGAGGGAATTCTCCAGAAGACGATGAAGGACTTGCTGGACATGGCGGGTGTGTTCAGACAGGTCTCTGGAGTAGATTAAGATGTCATCCAGGTAAACGAAGACAAACTTGTTTAACATGTCCCGCAGGACATCATTCACTAGAGCCTGGAACACAGCAGGAGCATTGGTGAGGCCAAAAGGCATAACCAGATACTCGTAGTGGCCTGTTGGTGTATTGAATGCGGTTTTCCATTCATCTCCCTCCCGGATCCGCACTAGGTGGTAAGCGTTTCTGAGATCCAACTTGGTAAAAACAGTGGCTCCCTGGAGCAACTCAAAAGCAGAGGTGAGCAGAGGCAGAGGGTAACGGTTTTTCACTGTGATGTCGTTGAGTCCCCTGTAGTCGATGCAGGGGCGAAGAGATCCGTCCTTCTTCCCCACAAAGAAGAAGCCAGCACCAGCAGGAGATGAAGATGAACGGATTAATCCTGCGGACAGAGAGCCATTGATGTAGTCCTCCATGGACCTTCTTTCAGGAGCAGACAACGAATAAAGACGACCCCTTGGAGGAGCTGTTCCAGGGAGGAGGTCGATGGCACAGTCGTACGGTCGGTGAGGGGGCAGAGATGTGGCTCTTGCTTTGTTAAACACCTCTCTGAGACCATGGTAGCATTCTGGGACATTGGAGAGGTCAGGAGCGGAGTTAGTAGGTACTGGCCGAGGGGGTAGTGCGGCAGCAAGCAGGCAGGTTCGGTGGCAGTCCTCTCCCCACCCCCTGATCACCCCGGTCACCCAGTCGAGCTGAGGGTTGTGCCGGCGGAGCCATGGGTAACCCAGGATGAGGGGTTGGCCTGGAGAGGGGAGCAGGTGAAACTGGATAGTTTCTTGATGGTTTCCGGACAGACCCATCGAGACCGGAGCCGTGACATGAGTGACCGATCCGAGTAAGTGTCCGTCCAGTGCCCGGGCAGGAATAGGAGGTGTCAAACGGAGGTTCTCCAGTCCCAGTTGGCGTGCCAGCTTGATGTCCATTATGTTGGCTTCGGCGCCAGAATCCACCAGAGCAGCCAGGGTGTGAGTTGAGTCAGAGAGGCGGAGGTGAACTTGCAGCAGGGGTTTGCGGTCGGAGGACTGGATGGTCATTGAACTCAACCGGACTCCCCCTATGCCCGGTGAGCTTCGGCCCTTTAAAGGGCAGGTTACCACACGATGTCCATCACCTCCACAATAGAGGCAGAGGTTTGAGGTGAAGCGGCGCTGGCGCTCTGCAGGAGTGAGAGAGGCTCGCCCAATCTCCATAGGCTCAGACTGATCAAGCTGACCTGGGTGAGTGGCAGTAGATGACAGGAGCCCAGTCGGATCTCTCCGAATGCCGGTAGTAGGTGGACCTTGGCGCCCCCTCTCACGACGACGGGTCTGTATCCTTCTGTCGATCCTGACAGTCAGTGCGATGGCTTCATCAAGAGTGGAAGGCAGTTCATGGGAGACCAACTCGTCCTTGATATAGTCAGCCAAACTATGGAAGAACGCGTCCACCAACGATGGTGTGTTCCAAGAACTTCGTCTAGCCAGGGTTCGGAAGTCGATGGAATGGTCTGCGACTGTACGTCTGCCTTGTCGAATACTGAACAGTTCACGAGACGCCTCTGCGGTGGGTGAATCCAGGTCAAACACCTTCAGCATCTCCTCAGCAAACAGGTCGAAGGTTGCACATGCGGGGGTTTGACGTTCGAACTCTGCTGTTCCCCAGAGTCGAGCTCGGCCCGTCAGGTGAGTGATGGCATACCCAACTTTAGCCCCCTCCGTGGCGAAGGTCCTTGGCTGCAAGGAGAACTGAAGTCGGCAGCTAGTCAGGAATGGCCGGACCTGGGTTGAATCGCCGTTGAACCGCTCGGGGTTTCCAATCTTGGGTTCCGGAGCAGCGGCTGCAATGACCGGGGCAGGTAACTCGGGGGCAGGGCTGGTGGGTAGACTGGCTGGGGTAAGGTTGGTGAGGAGTTGAAAGATCATGGCGAGTTGTTGTTGCTGCTGCTGGAACTGCTGCTCATGCTCATCGGTTTCCATGTCGGGGAAAGTGTGCGCTGAGTCCATAATGGTCAGATCGTACTGTCACGATTCAGACAGACGACCAGAGGACCACAATTGCGTCACACCAGAAAGTTTATTAAACTTAAGGGAAAAGGGAAGTAGGGAGTGAATGAAGGCTCCAGGGGTAACAGGGATCCCGTCCAATGTGCTGGGTCTGTGCCCCCCCCAGTGGCAGCGATGCGTCCTATGAAGCCGGTGGTGGGTGGTCCAGAAGTCCTGGGGGGGGGGGAGACACAGACACAACAGGGCGGAATGAAACAAGGCAGCAGTACAGTTCAGGGGAAATCCAATATACGTAGTAGCAAGGCAGAAGGCTGGTCAGAGTTACCGGGATTGAAGAGTAGTCAGGAGTCGTAATGGCAGAAGCAGGTCTGGATCTCCTGAGGCAGAAGAGTATCCAAAAAAACAGGCAGGTCCGGGGTCACAAAACCAGGGTGAGCCAGAAGCGCGAGCAAACAGGTTCCGGGTGTGAGCTTTGCAGACGATCTGACACCGGAGAGCTGAAAGACAGGGCCTTAAATACTGGGAGAGGTTAGTGGGTAATGCAGCGCAGCTGGCAGAGTAATTAGAGCCGAGCAGAGCAGGGACAGGTGGAGCTAGTTAGGCTGAGTAGAGAGAGAGTGGTGAGCAGAGTGGAAGATAGTGGAAACAAATTAAGGTGGTAACCCGGTGGAGTGAGAGGGCTCATGACAGCTTCTCTTTGTTCTATGTGGAGATATTCTCAGGATGCGTTCTCCATTACCCTCTCATCCATGCACTATATGTTGGACCCCTGAACTAATACTATTACTGCTCTTCTCCTCCCCACTAACCTTCCCCTCTCTCCTAGACCTTCCCCTCCACTCTGCCACTACTCTCCTCTCCTCTTCCCAACTCAAGCCCTCTCCTCCACTCCCTTCATCTTTCCGCTTCTCCCCCTCCTCACCTTCCTCTCCTATCCACTCCAAATACAAAAAGTAACACAATAAAATAACAATAATGAGGCTATATACAGGGGGTACCGGTACCGAGTCAATGTGCGGGGGTACAGGTTAGTCGAGGAAATTTGTACATGTAGGTAGGGGTAAAGTGACTATGCATTGATAATAAACAGTGAGTAGCAGCAGTGTAAAAACAAAGGGGGGGGGGGGGGGGGGGGGGGGGGTCAATGCAAATAGTCCGGGTGGCCATTTGATTAATTGTTCAGCAGTCTTATGGCTTGGGGGTAGAAGCTGTTGAGGAGCCTTTTGGACCCAGACTTGGCGCTCCGGTACCGCTTGCCTTCCTCTGACACCGCCTAGTATATAGGTCCTGGATGGCAGGAAGCTTGGCTCCAGTGATGTACTGGGCCGTATGCATGACCCTCTGTAGCACCTTACGATCGGATGCCGAGCAGTTGCCATACAAGGCGGTGATGCAACCGGTCAGGATGCTCTCGATGGTGCAGCTGTATAACTTTTTGAGGATCTGGGGACCCATGACAAATCTTTTCAGTCTCCTGAGGGGGAAAAGGCATTGTCGTCCTCTCTTGATGACATTCTTGGTGTGTTTGGACCATGATAGTTTGTTGGTGATGTGGACACCAAGGAACTTTAAACTCTCGACACGCTCCACTACAGCCCGTCGATGTGAATGGGGGCGTGTTCGGCCTTCCTTTTCTTGTAGTCCACGATCATCTCCTTTGTCTTGATCACGTTGAGGGAGAGGTTGTTGTCCTGGCACCACACTGCCAGGTCTCTGACCTCCTCCCTATAGGCTGTCTCATCGTTGTTGGTGATCAGGTTCCCACCGTTGTGTCGTCAGCAAACTTAATGATGGTGTTGGAGTCGTGCTTGGCCACGCAGTCGTGGGTGCACAGGGAGTACAGGAGGGGACTAAGCACGCACCCCTGAGGGGCCCCCGTGTTAAGGATCGGTGTGGCAGATGTGTTGTTGCATCATCTGTGGATCTGTTGAGGCGGTATGCGAACTGGAGTGGGTTTAGGGATTCCGGGATGATGGTGATGATGTGAGCCATAACCAGCCTTTCAAAACACTTCATGGCTACCGACATGAGTACTACGGGGCGGTAGTTATTTAGGCAGGTTACCGTCACTTTCTTAGGCACAGCCTTGTGAATGTTGACCTGTTTAAAGTCTTTCTCACATCGGCTACAGACAGCGTGATCACACAGTCATCCGGAACAGCTGGTGCTCTCATTCATGATTCAGTGTTGCTTGCCTCGAAGCGAGCATTTAGCCCATCTGGTAGGCTCGCGTCAATGGGCAGCTCACTGCTGGGTTTCCCTTTGTAGTCCGTAATAGTTTGCAAGCCCTGACACATCCGACGAGCGTCAGAGCCGGTGTAGTAGGATTAAATCTTAGTACTGTATTGACTAGTGTCCCGCTCCTTGAAAGCGGCAGCTCTAGCCTTTAGCTTGGTGCGGATGTTGCCTGTAATCCATGGCTTCTGGTTGGGATATGTACGTACGGTCCAAATCACCCCTCCCTCCCTCCCCCCTCAGTGAGCTACACAGACAGTGAATATGGATCGTCATTGTCTCCTGAGGCTCTAATGAAGCAGGAGGGCTGTCCTAGCTTTAGCGTTACCCCTGACTTTCCATCCATGCTACCCCGGCCCGGCCACACTGCCCCAGCTCCAGCCTCTCCTCACACCCAGGCCTGACACACCTTCCACCGCCTCGCCTCTAATTGCTGCCTCGTAAGCAAGCGCTACGGCAACAAATCCATTTAACAATAGTCGGTATTGATCCCCTAGCTGCCTCACTCTGCAGGGAAGGTAGGGGAAGATGGAGGATGGGTACCCTGTCTCGTCCCTGTCCTAGTGTAGATGATAGGGGAGGATGGGTGACCTGGCTTTTAAAACCTGAGGGACTACTCTCCCCGTCGCCCAATAAAGAGCAGCTCCCCGTGACAAAGTAAAAACCAAAAGAGGGTCAGAGCGATACAATTACTGCTCCCTGTTCCTGACCCGACTGTAGCGGAACAATGGTCTGCTGGGTGGGGGGGCTGGAGGGGAACAATGGTCTGCTGGGGGTGGGGGCTAGAATGGGAAACCTGTTCAATTTGTTGCATTAATGAGAGATGAAGAAGCACTTTCACTGCTGTCCCAGTGGTCATTACAGCTGGATCCACAGAGCTGGAGCTGTGCTACTGGCCTGTCAGAGTTAACCCCATACAGCCACACAACAGATACAGCCTGCTGCTGCAACAAGCAGACCTGCAAGTTATGAATACACAGCGCCTGTTCAGATAATAGCCTTAACATGGTAATGTAATGACTCTAAACTGGCTTTATTGGTACTTTAGGTTTTGCATTAATCATTATTCAGGGTGTATGTGGTGTACAATGTAGGCCCTATTTGATATGTTGTTAACATAATTCTTAACAGTGTAGATGATAAGGGTTATGTAGGTGCCCTAACAGATGTTATGTGCTAGTATTTACAACAACCAGTAATGGATATTGGAAATGCAATGGGGCATAAAGGCAAAAAATACCCATCTAGGCTGTGTAAACACCACATTGAAAACACAATATTATATTTCTGTGGCTGTATTAGCAAAGCTTAAATATTAAACATCTATTAAATATTGATGGAATTGAGCCAAACAAGAGTAAGCTGAGTGTAAAAGCATTTCTGCTAAAGTACAACATCCATCAAAGTTAGTAATTTAGCTTTTGTTAAATCAAATGTGCATGTTATGTTTAAACATTAGCATGTGGTTTTCATAACTTTTCCTAAAATACTTATACAGAACAAACATCAAAGACAAATATTTACCCTTTCTTTCACCTAACAAATGTATCCTTCTGTAAAATGCATAATTTGTGGATCTTGTTTGAAGGAACAAATTCCCCCTTTGAACCAGGTTTCCCTGACTGTTGACTGAGTCTGTAGGACCAGTGATACTGCACAGTAAGTATCTGACTGTTGACTGAATCTGTAGGACCAGTGATACTGCACAGTAAGTATGTGACTGTTGACTGAGTCTGTAGGACCAGCGATACTGCACAGTAAGTATCTGACTGTTGACTGAGTCTGTAGGACCAGCGATACTGCACAGTAAGTATCTGACTGTTGACTGAATCTGTAGGACCAGTGATACTGCACAGTAAGTATCTGACTGTTGACTGAGTCTGTAGGACCAGCGATACTGCACAGTAAGTATGTGACTGTTGACTGAGTCTGTAGGACCAGTGATACTGCACAGTAAGTATCTGACTGTTGACTGAGTCTGTATGACCAGTGATACTGCACAGTAAGTATCTGACTGTTGACTGAGTCTGTAGGACCAGTGATACTGCGCAGTAAGTATGTGACTGTTGACTGAATCTGTAGGACCAGTGATACTGCACAGTAAGTATCTGACTGTTGACTGAGTATGTAGGACCAGCGATACTGCACAGTAAGTATCTGACTGTTGACTGAGTCTGTAGGACCAGTGATACTGCACAGTAAGTATCTGACTGTTGACTGAGTCTGTAGGACCAGTGATACTGCACAGTAAGTATGTGACTGTTGACTGAGTATGTAGGAACAGCGATACTGCACAGTAAGTATCTGACTGTTGACTGAATCTATAGGACCAGTGATACTGCACAGTAAGTATGTGACTGTTGACTGAGTCTGTAGGACCAGTGATACTGCACAGTAAGTATCTGACTGTTGACTGAGTATGTAGGACCAGCGATACTGCACAGTAAGTATGTGACTGTTGACTAAGTCTGTAGGAGAAGTGATACTGCACAGTAAGTATGTGACTGTTGACTGAGTCTGTAGGACCAGCGATACTGCACAGTAAGTATGTGACTGTTGACTGAGTCTGTAGGACCAGTGATACTGCACAGTAAGTATCTGACTGTTGACTGAGTCTGTAGGACAAGCGATACTGCACAGTAAGTATCTGACTGTTGACTGAATCTGTAGGACCAGTGATACTGCACAGTAAGTATCTGACTGTTGACTGAGTCTGTAGGACCAGCGATACTGCACAGTAAGTATCTGACTGTTGACTGAGTATGTAGGACCAGCGATACTGCACAGTAAGTATGTGACTGTTGACTGAATCTGTAGGACCAGTGATACTGCACAGTAAGTATCTGACTGTTGACTGAGTATGTAGGACCAGCGATACTGCACAGTAAGTATCTGACTGTTGACTGAGTCTGTAGGACCAGTGATACTGCACAGTAAGTATCTGACTGTTGACTGAGTCTGTAGGACCAGTGATACTGCACAGTAAGTATGTGACTGTTGACTGAGTATGTAGGACCAGTGATACTGCACAGTAAGTATCTGACTGTTGACTGAGTCTGTAGGACCAGTGATACTGCACAGTAAGTATGTGACTGTTGACTGAGTCTGTAGGACCAGTGATACTGCACAGTAAGTATCTGACTGTTGACTGAGTATGTAGGACCAGCGATACTGCACAGTAAGTATGTGACTGTTGACTGAGTCTGTAGGAGAAGTGATACTGCACAGTAAGTATCTGACTGTTGACTGAGTCTGTAGGACCAGCGATACTGCACAGTAAGTATGTGACTGTTGACTGAGTCTGTATGACCAGCGATACTGCACAGTAAGTATCTGACTGTTGACTGACTCTGTAGGACCAGTGATACTGCACAGTAAGTATCTGACTGTTGACTGAGTCTGTAGGACCAGCGATACTGCACAGTAAGTATCTGACTGTTGACTGAGTATGTAGGACCAGCGATACTGCACAGTAAGTATCTGACTGTTGACTGAGTCTGTAGGACCAGTGATACTGCACAGTAAGTATCTAACTGTTGACTGAGTCTGTAGGACCAGTGATACTGCACAGTAAGTATGTGACTGTTGACTGAGTATGTAGGACCAGTGATACTGCACAGTAAGTATCTGACTGTTGACTGAGTCTGTAGGACCAGCGATACTGCACAGTAAGTATCTGACTGTTGACTGAGTCTGTAGGAGAAGTGATACTGCACAGTAAGTATGTGACTGTTGACTGAGTCTGTAGGAGAAGTGATACTGCAAAGTAAGTATGTGACTGTTGACTGAGTCTGTAGGAGAAGTGATACTGCACAGTAAGTATCTGACTGTTAACTGAGTCTGTAGGACCAGCGATACTGCACAGTAAGTATGTGACTGTTGATTGAGTCTGTAGGACCAGTGATACTGCACAGTAAGTATCTGTTGGTCTTTACTACACACTGTACTGTAAGGTGCCTCTGTAGTGCTGCTGCTGTTGCTGCCTCCACAGTGAGCCAGCAGTCCTCAGAAGAGCAGAGCTGCTATCACCACAGCAGAACCAGTCTGTCTGGCCACATCACATTTGGACTAATTACAATCAGATGCTGATTCCTCTGTTTCCCTCTCCTTTATTACGACATAAACCCTGACTCAGCGCCAGTGGCTTTTCTGGCACCCTCCACAGCCTTCGCTGACGTACCCCAGTAACTAATCAGCCACCTCCCCCTCCCCTCTACACCCCCCAATGCGTCTTCACCCCAAAATTATTTCATCAAGAACAGTTTAAGCACTTCTCCAGAGCAACCCGCAGATTTTCTGGCAGCCGTAGCGCAGGCCCTCACAACGTAATGCAACATATTGAGACAATTACTGGGCCATTTGCAGACTCTGGTCCAGGTTGGTGATTAGCAGCTGCTTCAAGGACACACTGCTACACTTCCCCCTTATATTTTCTCTCTCTCCTTCAAAACAGCGAGACAGACAGTGTTCAAACACACCAAGACAGTCATGAAGAGGGCACGACAACACCTTTTCCCCCTCAGGAGACTGAAAAGATTTGGCATGTATCCCCAGATCTTCAAAAAGATATACAGCTGCACCATCGAGAGCATCCTCACCGGTTGCATCACCGCCTGGTATGGCAACTGCTCGGCATCCGACCATAAGGCGCTACAGAGGTTAGTGCGCACGGCCCAGTACATCACTTGGGCAAAGCTTTCTGCCATCTAGGACCTATATACTAGGTGGTGTCAGAGGAAGGCCCAGAAAATGGTCAAGTCATAGATTGTTCTCTCTGCTACCGCACGGCAAGCGGTACCGGAGCTCCAAGTCTAGGTCCAAAAGGCTCCTTAACAGCTTCTACACCCAAGCCATAAGACTGATGAACAATTAATCAAATGGCCATTTGCATTACACTGCTGCTACTCGCTGTTTATTATCTTTGCATAGTCACTTTACCCCTACCTACATGTACAAATTACCTCGACTAACCTGTACCCCTGCACATTGAATCGGTACGGGTACCCCCTGTATATAGCCTCGTTATTGTTATTTGATTGTGTTATTTTTTTATTTATTTTTAGGGGAAGATGGAGGATGGGTACCCAATGTCACCTCGGTGATATAAAATAGGTGTACTACTGTCACCTTGACAACATGCTGCTGTCAGAAGCATAGCAACAGCATCGGCTGTACTGTTTACTACTGAGGAGCTATGCTACAGGTCCATGAACTGTATGGAAAACATGGAGCTCAGGGACTGCAGCCCTTCTATAATCTCATTCACCCTGTGTACTGTAGCTGATGTGTTTTCACTGTGTGCGTGGGTGTGTTTTGGTGTTTGTAATGCAATTTCTAAGGAGCTTAGATTAATCTGTTTCACAGTTTCTATAAGCAAGCAAAACAAAAGAAACAACAATATGAAAACACAAATGAAAAAATCAACACCTAATCATCACATTCCCTTTAGGATTCTACCAGTGGAGGCTGCTGAGGGGAGGACAATGCATAGTAATGGCTGGAATGGAGTATAATGGCTGGAATGGAGTGAATGGAATGGTATCAAACGTGTTTGATGCCATTCCATTCACTGTTTGATGCCATTCCATTGATGCCATTCCAACGTGTTTGATGCCATTCCATTCACTGTTTTGTACACTGAGTGTACAAAACATTCCATTCACCATTATTATGAGCCGTCCTCCCCTCAGTAGCCTCCACTCGATTCTGTTGTCAAACAAACAAAACATGATATGGTCATGGGGAAAGAAAAGACGAGTAACACAGAGACAAAGACTGCAAACATATACACTGAGTGTACAAAACATTATGAACACCCTCCTAATATTGAGTTGCACCCCCTTTTGCCCTCAGAACAGCCTCATTTCGTCGGGCATGGACTCTTTAAAGTGTCCAATGCTTTCCACAGTTGGGTAAAGTTAGATGAATATCTGGTGGACCATTCTTGATACAAACGGAAAACTGTTGAGCGTGAAAAACCCAGCAGCGTTGCAATTCTTGACACACTCAAACCGGTACACCTGGTACCTACTACCATACCCTGTTCAAAGGCACTTAAATATTTTGTCTTGCCCATTCACCTTCTGAATGGCACACATACACACTCCATGTCTCAATTGTCTCAAGGCTTAAAAATCCTTCTTTAACCCGTCTCCTCCCATTCATCCACACTGATTGAAGTGGATTTAACAGATCACATCAACAAGGGATCATATCTTTCACCTGGATTCACCTGGTCAGTTTATGTCATGGAAAGAGCAGGCATTCTTCAGTTTTTATTTGAACATAAAACATTTAAGATTTATAGATCCCTAAAAATATACCAATTTACTATCCAAACTTCCCCACACATTCAAACATTTACAATACTGATTTAGAGCACATCTATGTATTGAAACATCAATGACAAAGGGTCATGGAGAAAGGTCAAACACATTCAGTATGGAACAGGCAGATGAACAGGCTCTGTTACAGAGCATCATTATGTGGACAGAAGGGCAGATGATTGTTTTTTAAAACAGCTGTCCAGACATTCATACGTGATTCTCTATTTTCCTGGCATTGCTAGTGCTGGTTTATTCTCCACTAGGAAGTGAACAGAATGTGTACACACGGCACACCCAAGGCCTCGGGTCAACAACATTATTATTTTTATACTATAATGGTGGCGCTGTGCAGCTCTATCGCCTTGTGACTTTACTGTTTGTTGTTAAGTTCCCAGAACATTAAAGGGAAAAGGTCATTTCTGCTCTTAAAGCGCGAGCCTAACACCTCTGAGCATGACGTGAGTGACTCCACCTCTATTTCCCATCCTACCATGCCTGTGTGTCTGGCCAGTGGAAATGAAACACAGCGCAGGTATCATATAGACATCAAACCCAGGATATAAATACTGCATAAAAATACATAAAACAACATGTATCATTTAAAATACCATAATGTCCACGGTTTGAGACAGATTAGAAAAAAACACACAATGCACTTTGTCACATTCAATTGGAAATTGTGTAAAGACCTGGATCTATCGATAGTTTTTCTACATCTATATGCTTTTGTCCATTAAGGCCATACATTTTTATTATGTACAGTGGGGAGAACAAGTATTTGATACACTGCCGATTTTGCAGGTTTCCCTACTTACAAAGCATGTAGAGGTCTGTAATTTTTATCATAGGTACACTTCAACTGTGAGAGACGGAATCTAAAACAAAAATCCAGAAAATCACATTGTATGATTTTTAAGTAATTCATTTGCATTTTATTGCATGACATAAGTATTTGATCACATACCAACTAGTAAGAATTCCGGCTCTCACAGCCCTGTTAGTTTTTCTTTAAGAAGCCCTCCTGTTCTCCACTCATTACCTGTATTAACTGCACCTGTTTGAACTCATTACCTGTATACAAGACACCTGTCCAAACACTCAATCAAGCAGACTCCAACCTCTCCAAAATGGCCAAGACCAGAGAGCTGTGTAAGGACATCAGGGATAAAATTGTAGACCTGCACATAGCTGGGATGGGCTACAGGACAATAGGCAAGCAGCTTAGTGAGAAGGTAACAACTGTTGCCGCAATTATTAGAAAATGGAAGAAAATCAACCTCGGTCTGGGGCTCCATGCAAGATCTCACCTCGTGGGGCATCAATGATCATGAGGAAGGTGAGGGATCAGCCCAGAACTACACGGCAGGACCTGGTCAATGACCTGAAGAGAGCTGGGACCACAGTCTCAAAGAAAACCATTAGTAACACACTACGCCGTCATGGATTAAAATCCTGCAGCGCACGCAAGGTCCCCCTGCTCAAGCCAGCGCATATCCAGGCCCGTCTGAAGTTTGCCAATGACCATCTGGATGATCCAGAGGAGGAATGGGAGAAGGTCATGTGGTCTGATGAGACAAAAATAGAGCTTTTTGGTCTAAACTCCACTCGCCGTGTTTGGAGGAAGAAGAAGAATGAGTACAACCCCAAGAACACCATCCCAACCGTGAAGCATGGAGGTGGAAACATCATTCTTTGGGGATGCTTTTCTGCAAAGGGGACAGGAAGACTGCACCGTATTGAGGGGAGGATGGATGGGGCTATGTATCGCGAGATCTTGGCCAACAACCTCCTTCCCTCAGTAAGAGCATTGAAGATGGGTCATGGCTGGGTCTTCCAGCATGACAACGACCCGAAACACACAGCCAGGGCAACTAAGGAGTGGCTCCGTAAGAAGCATCTCAAGGTCCTGGAGTGGCCTAGCCAGTCTCCAGTCCTGAACCCAATAGAAAATATTTGGAGGGAGCTGAAAGTCCGTATTGCCCAGCGACAGCCCCGAAACCTGAAGGATCTGGAGAAGGTCTGTATGGAGGAGTGGGCCAAAATCCCTGCTGCAGTGTGTGCAAACCTGGTCAAGACCTACAGGAAACGCATGATCTCTGTAATTGCAAATGAAGTACCAAATATTAAGTTCTGCTTTTCTGATGTATCAAATACTTATGTCATGCAATAAAATGCAAATGAATTACTTAAAAATCATACAATGTGATTTTCTGGATTTTTGTTTTAGATTATGTCTCTCACAGTTGAAGTGTACCTATGATAAAAATTACAGACCTCTACATGCTTTGTAAGTAGGAAAACCTGCAAAATCGGCAGTGTATCAAATACTTGTTCTCCCCACTGTAGTATATGCCATTTAGTAGACGCTTTTATCCAAACGACTTACAGTCATGCGTGCATACATTTTAGAAATGGGTAGGCCCGGGAATCTAACCCACTATCCTGACGTTGCAAACACAATGCTCTACCATCTGCGCTACAGAGGAACACTTCTTTCCATCTAATTGGAAAGAGTTAGCTCATCGACTGTGTGCCATGTCCATATTGTGTCTCTGACAGACTTGAAGAGAAAAATCTAACGTTGGCTGAAAGTCGGAAGTCGGAAGTTTACATACACTTCGGTTGGAGTCATTTAAACTTGTTTTTCAACCACTCCACAAATATCTTGTTAACAAACTATAGTTTTGGCAACTCGGTTAGGACATCTACTTTGTGCATGACACAAGTAATTTTTCCAACAATTGCTTACAGACATATTATTTCACTTATAATTCACTGTATCACAATTCTAGTGGGTCAGAAGTTTACATACACTAAGTTGACTGTGCCTTTAAACAGCTTGGAAAATTGCAGATAATGATGTCATGGCTTTAGAAGCTTCTGCTAGGCTAATTGACATCATTTCAGTCAATTGGAGGTGTACCTGTGGATGTATTTCAAGGCCTACCTTCAAACTCAGTGCCTCTGCTTGACATCATGGGAAAATCTAAAGAAATCAGCCAAGACCTCAGAATACAAATTATAGACCTCCACAAGTATGGTTCATCCTTGGGAGCAATTTCCAAACACCTGAAGGTACCATGTTCATCTGTACAAACAATAGTACGCAAGTATAAACACCATGGGACCACGCAGCCGTCATACCGCTCAGGAAGGAGACGCGTTCTGTCCCCTAGAGATGAACATACTTTGGTGCGAAAAGTGCAAATCAATCCACTGTCACGCCCTGACTCTGGGGACTCGTATTTGTTGAGTCAGGGTGTGTATTGTTTCTGTGTTGTGTTTTGCTATGTTGATTTTCTATGTTTAGATCTAGAATGTGTAGATCTATGTTGGCCGGGGTGGTTCCCAATCAGAGGCAGCTGTAGCTCGTTGTCTCTGATTGGGGACCATACTTAGGCAGCCTATTGGCACTAGTGGGTTGTGGGATCTTGTTCCGTGTTAAGGTATGTTGTGTTGCGCTGCCTTGGACTTCAGGTATCGTTTGTTTATTGTTTTGTCGTTGTGTTTATTCGTTAATAAACATGTATGCATATCACGCTGCGCCTTGGTCCTTCTCGTTCGTCAACGAATGTGACAGAAGATTGTAGTGTATTGACAATATGATGGTGTTAAATGTGTTTCAAATGGAACTGAAAGAATGTTGATTTTTTGGATCAAGAGGGAAGGTTTTAGTGTGACGCCACATATGACACAGGAAGTGTGTGGTAGATACGGGGATTGGACAGTAGAGGGAGCCACCCACATCTTGGAAGGCTATATATAAGGGGGGACAACGACGGAGAGGCAGAACACAGTAAGATTTATTTGGGACTGTTTCTCCGGATCTCCGCGGGTCTGTGAACTTATGCTGTAACCTCGTGGTTTTAATAAAGGCCTTTGAACACGATACAGCCTAAGCAGACTCCTTGATTGACGGTAACACCTACGAATAACCGACACTACAAGATCCCACCAAACGAGGACCAAACAGCGTGCACAGGAAGAGCGAATAGCGATCTCACAGGTGGGAAAATTGTGGTCATGGGAGGAGATATTCGCGGGGAAAGGGCCATGGGCGAAGGTAAATGCCCAGGCAGGAGAGGAACGACGGCAACACGGAAGCCGGCCGAGGAGGAGGCCCGAGAAGCAGCCCCAAGAAAAACATTTTGGGGGGCAAAAGTGGTTGTCGGGGAGCGATAGAGAAGAGCCCCAACCTCTGCACCCGGTTGGGTTTCGGATTGGGTCCCTACGACCTTGGGAAGAGGAGTGGGAACAGTACTACACTGAGGAGTCGGAGGATGATGACGACGACGAGTGTCTGTTCCCTAACTCGTGGGGGCTCCCGGAGGAGACCTCACGGGAAGAGGAGTGCCGACGACGGAGACCCGAGAGGCAACCCCAAGAAAATTTTAGGGGGGGGCACACGGTGTGGACGACGAGGCAGCAGGAGGCAGCGACAGGGCGGATCTGCAGGTTAGGAGAGGAGGCCACAAGGTTACGGGGGCTATTGGTTCAGAGGGAGCAGGAGTTATTAGGTCAGAGGGAGGCGCTACAGGAGGCTATAAGGGAGAAGGAGAGTATATAGGCACGGACAGAGGAGCTGGTTAGGCAGCAGAAGGAGCGGGGGTTTATAAAGGAACCCAGTCCCGCTCCTCGCACCAAGCAAGTGGTGCGTGTCGCCAGTCCGGTCCGGCCCGTTCCTGCTCCCCGCACTAAGCCAGTGGTGCGTGTTCCCAGAACAACCCGACCCGTTCCTGCTTCCCGCCCTAAGCCAGTGGTGTGTGTTCCCAGTACGGTTCGGTCCGTTCCTGCTCCTCGCATCAAGCCAGTGGTGTGCGTCGCCAGCCTGGTCCAGCCTGTTCCTGTCCCTCGCACCAAGCCAGTGGTGCGCGTCGCCAGCCCGGCCCGGCCTGTTCCTGCCCCTCGCACCAAGCCAGTGGTGCGCGTCGCCAGCCCGGCCCGGCCTGTTCCTGCCCCTCGCACCAAGCCAGTGGTGCGCGTCACCAGCCCGGTCAGGCCTGTTCCTGCCCCTCGCACTAAGACAGTGGTGCGCGTCACCAGCCCGGTCCGGCCTGTTCCTGTCCCTCGCACCAAGCCAGTGGTGCGTGTCGCCAGCCCGGCCAGACCTGTTCCTGCCCCTCGCACCAAGCCAGTAGTGCGCGTCGCCAGCCCGGTCAGGCCTGTTCCTGCTCCTCGCATCAAGTCAGTGGTGCACGTCGCCAGCCCGGTCCGGCCTGTTCCTGGCCCTCGCACCAACCAAGTGGTGCGCGTCGCCAGCCTGGCCCGGCCTGTTCCTACCCCTCGCACCAAACCAGTGGTGCGTGTCGCCAGCCCGGCCCGGCCTGTTCCTGCCCCTCGCACCAAACCAGTGGTGCGCGTCGCCAGCCCTGCCCGGCCTGTTCCTGCCCCTCGCACAAAGCCAGTGGTGCGCGTCGCCAGCCCGGTCCGGCCTGTTCCTGTCCCTCGCACCAAGCCAGTGGTGCGCGTCGCCAGCCCGGCCCGGCCTGTTCCTGCCCCTCGCACCAAACCAGTAGTGCGCGTCGCCAGCCCGGCCCGGCCTGTTCCTTCTCCTCGCACCAAACCAGTGGTGCGCGTCGTCAGCCCGGCCTGGCCTGTTCCTGCCCCTCGCACCAAGCCAGTGGTGCGCGTCGCCAGCCCGGCCCGGCCTGTTCCTGCCCCTCGCACCAAACCAGTGGTGCGCGTCGCCAGCCCGGCCCGGCCTGTTCCTTCTCCTCGCACCAAACCAGTGGTGCGCGTCGTCAGCCCGGCCTGGCCTATTCTTGCCCCTCGCACCAAGCCAGTGGTGCGTGTCGCCAGCCCGGTCCGGCCTGTTCCTGCCCCTCGCACCAAGCCAGTGGTGCGCGTTGCCAGCCCTGTCCGGCCTGTTCCTGTCCCTCGCACCAAGCCAGTGGTGCGCGTCGCCAGCCCGGCCCGGCCTGTTCCGGCTCTCGCACCAAATCAGTGGTGTGCGTCGCCAGCCCGGCCCGGCCTGTTCCTGCCCCTCGCACCAAGCCGGTGGTGCGCGTCGCCAGCCCTGCCCGGCCTGTTCCTGCCCCTCGCACCAAGTCGGTGGTGCGCGTCGCCAGCCCGGTCCGGCCTGTTCCTGTCCCTCGCACCAAGCCAGTGGTGCGCGTCGCCAGCCCGGCCCGGCCTGTTCCTGCACCTCGCACCAAACCACTGGTGCGTGTCGCCAGCCCGGCCCGGCCTGTTCCTGCCCCTCTTACCAAACCAGTGGTGCGCGTCGCCAGCCCGGCCCGGCCTGTTCCTGCCCCTCGCACCAAACCAGTGGTGCGCGTCGCCAGCCCTGCCCGGCCTGTTCCTGCCCCTCGCACCAAGCCAGTGGTGCGCGTCGCCAGCCCGGTCCGGCCTGTTCCTGTCCCTCGCACCAAGCCAGTGGTGCGCGTCGCCAGCCCGGCCCGGCCTGTTCCTGCCCCTCGCACCAAACCAGTGGTGCGCGTCGCCAGCCCGGCCTGGCCTGTTCCTGCACCTCGCACGAAGCCAGTGGTGCGCGTCGCCAGCCCGGTCCGGCCTGTTCCTGTCCCTCGCACCAAGCCAGTGGTGCGCGTCGCCAGCCCGGCCCGGCCTGTTCCTGCCCCTCGCACCAAACCAGTGGTGCGCGTCGCCAGCCCGGCCTGGCCTGTTCCTGCACCTCGCACCAAGCCAGTGGTGCGCGTCGCCAGCCCGGTCCGGCCTGTTCCTGCCCCTCGCACCAAGCCAGTGGTGCGCGTCGCCAGCCCGGTCCGGCCTATTCTTGTCCCTCGCACCAAGCCAGTGGTGCGCGTGTCCAGTCCGGCACGGCCCGTGCCTGTTCCACCGGTGCCTGGTCCGGCACCGGTCAGCTGCTCCACTCCGGAGCCAGAGCAATCCGCTACACCGGGGTCCAGTCCAGCTCCGGTCAGCGGCTCCACTCCGGAGCCAGAGCAATCCGCTCCACTGGGGTCCAGTCCAGCTCCGGTCAGCGGCTCCACTCCGGAGCCAGAGCAGTCCGCTCCACCGGTGCCTGATCCAGCTCCGGTCAGCGGCTCCACTCCGGAGCCAGAGCAGTTCGCTCCACCGTCGTCGGGTCCAGCTCCAGTCAGCGGTTCCAGTCCAGACCCAGACGTCAGCCCCTCTCCAGGTTCGGGGTCTCCCACACCAGGGTCCAGACAGGGCTTGGTACGTCGTGGGAGGAAGGAGAGGGGAAGCAGCGCGCCGAGGTCCAGACCAGACCAGGGGCGCAACAGGGAGGTGGAGAGTAAGTGGTGGTCACGCCCGGAGCCGGATCCGCCTCCGAGGCGGAATGCCCACCCAGCCCCTACCCTGTTATGTTTATGTGGCACGGTCGGAGTCCGCACCTTTGGGGGGGGGTACTGTCATGCCCTGACTCTGGGGACTCGTATTTGTTTAGTCAGGGTGTGTATTGTTTCTGTGTTGTGTTTTGCTATGTTGATTTTCTATGTTTAGATCTAGAATGTGTAGATCTATGTTGGCCGGGGTGGTTCCCAATCAGAGGCAGCTGTAGCTCGTTGTCTCTGATTGGGGACCATACATAGGCAGCCTATTGGCACTAGTGGGTTGTGGGATCTTGTTCCGTGTTAAGGTATGTTGTGTTGCGCTGCCTTGGACTTCACGTATCGTTTGTTTATTGTTTTGTCGTTGTGTTTATTAGTTAATAAACATGTATGCATATTACGCTGCGCCTTGGTCCGTCCCGTCTGTAAACAATTCTGACATCCCCGAACAACAGCAAAGGACCTTGTGAAGATGCTGGAGGAAACAGGTACAAAAGTATCTATATTCACAGCAAAACAAGTCATATATATCGACATAACCTGAAAGGCCGCTCAGCAAGGAAGAAGCCACTGCTCCAAAACCGCCATAAAAAAGCCAGACTACGGTTTGCAACTGCACATGTGGACAAAGATCGTACTTTTTGGAGAAATGTCCTCTGGTCTGATGAAACAAAAATAGAACTGTTTGGCCATAATGACCATTGTTATGTTTGGAGGAAAAATGGGGATGCTTGCAAGCCGAAGAACACCATCCCAACCGTGAAGCACGGGGGTAGCAGCATCATGCCCTGACCTCAATCCTATAGAACATTTGTGGGCAGAACTGAAAAAGTGTGTGCGAGCAAGGAGGCCTACAAACCTGACTCAGTTACACCAGCTCTGTCAGGAGGAATGGGCCAAAATTCACCCAACTTATTGTGGGAAGCTTGTGGAAGGCTACCAGAAACGTTTGACCCAAGTTAAACAATTTAAAGGCAATGCTACCAAATACTAATTGGGAAAGTGATGAAAGAAATAAAAGCTGAAATAAATAATTATCTCTACTGTTATTCTGACATTTCACATTCTTAAAATAAAGTGGTGATCCTAACTGACCTAAAACAGGGACTTTTTTACAAGGATTAAATGTCAGGAATTGTGAAAAACTGAGTTTAAATGTATTTGGCTAAGGTGTATGTAAACTTCCGACTTCAACTGTAGGCTCTGTCTAGACTCTTAACACTTGGAGGATCCTGAATGGTAGGCAGTGATGATAATACTCTAATATCTACAGTACCAGATCTAAAAAGATGATGTCACAGCGAACGACGTAGAGTGGATGCAGTCAAAACAAATGACAAGAATTTGGAACGTGTGAACAGTTTGTGTGGACTTTAATGATTTCTGGGTGAGTTTGTTATCTCAACACCTGGAGGAAAATCCTAGTTTTAATAAGGTCCCTTGTTCTGAAACCACCTATTGATTTTCTGTGGAGCGGAGCGAAGGGGGTGGGTTGTGTTGTGGGGCAGTGGTCTGCTCTGGCTTCTTGCTCCCAGCAGCAGCAGTTAAATTGAGCCATTTAGAAGCTGGGTTGACTGTCTTTAGAGACTCCTACTCGCCACGGCCTCTCCTCTCACAGACAATTTGTTTCCACCAGGTGAGAGTTTTCTCTGCCACAGCACCCAGGTCTCTTCATAGAGAACCATGCATCATAAGAGGACAGACATGTCCATTTCCACTCCCAACTAGGTCTGGGACTGACCCCTTTGTACTACAGCAATGGAGGCATATGCGTTTGAGACGTGTGACATCATGAGTGTAACCTTTGAACAGAAAGTAGCCAAATCTTGGAGCCAAACCACAATTTACAATGTCCATGTGGCGGTCAACTCCATCTGTGTTTTGGTCTGAATAGATGGAACATAGAAAGGATGAGGACCTAAGGGTGTAAACGTTGTTATAAATAAATATCACCTGGGAGCATGAGCATCAGTGTGCAGGCGTTTTCCTTTCTGTTTTCTATGAGTTCCCCTACAACTCCAGAACCTGGGAAAATACCTGGATGTGCCTTTGTTCCTCAGCTTTTGTTCTGAATAGATGCCTTTAATTTACATTTCCAAACCAAAGAAGGCCTGGAGAGATGCTAAGAGACACAGACTAATTGTTGACATCGTATAAACACGTGCAGAGAGCTCTACCCAGGCATTGGTGTGGAGATAACAGCGTTTAAAGAAATGCACTTCACCACCGACAGATATGAAGACTAATCGTTGCCTAACAGAGCTGTGGTTATTAGAGATTGCATGGGGATCTGTGATAGAAAATTGCCAATTGGAGCAGTGATACCTCCGTTGTCACTACTAATGGAGTTAGGAGGGAAATAATGTGCAACTGATGCTTTGATTATTGGAGGCGGAGGGAGAATATGTGTTTCCATAAATGAGAGCAAGTCCTTGTAGCAGAGTTTCCAGCAGTGTTGCTACTTAACCCAATGATCCAGACAACACTATGATGGATAGGGAGAGGAGCACCAATAGCAGCACAGAGAGACTGTGATGGATAGGGAGAGGAGCACCAATAGCAGCACAGAGAGACTGTGATGGATAGGGAGAGGAGCACCAATAGCAGCACAGAGAGACTGTGATGGATAGGGAGAGGAGCACCAATAGCAGCACAGAGAGACTGTGATGGATAGGGAGAGGAGCACCAATAGCAGCACAGAGAGACTGTGATGGATAGGGAGAGGAGCACCAATAGCAGCACAGAGAGACTGTGATGGATAGGGAGAGGAGCACCAATAGCAGCACAGAGAGACTGTGATGGATAGGGAGAGGAGCACCAATAGCAGCACAGAGAGACTGTGATGGATAGGGAGAGGAGCACCAATAGCAGCACAGGGAGACTGTGATGGATAGGGAGAGGAGCACCAATAGCAGCACAGAGAGACTGTGATGGATAGGGAGAGGAGCACCAATAGCAGCACAGAGAGACTGTGGTGGATAGGGAGAGGAGCACCAATAGCAGCACAGAGAGACTGTGATGGATAGGGAGAGGAGCACCAATAGCAGCACAGAGAGACTGTGATGGATAGGGAGAGGAGCACCAATAGCAGCACAGAGAGACTGTGATGGATAGGGAGAGGAGCACCAATAGCAGCACAGAGAGACTGTGATGGATAGGGAGAGGAGCACCAATAGCAGCACAGAGAGACTGTGATGGATAGGGAGAGGAGCACCAATAGCAGCACAGAGAGACTGTGATGGATAGGGAGAGGAGCACCAATAGCAGCACAGAGAGACTGTGATGGATAGGGAGAGGAGCACCAATAGCAGCACAGAGAGACTGTGATGGATAGGGAGAGGAGCACCAATAGCAGCACAGAGAGACTGTGATGGATAGGGAGAGGAGCACCAATAGCAGCACAGAGAGACTGTGATGGATAGGGAGAGGAGCACCAATAGCAGCACAGAGAGACTGTGATGGATAGGGAGAGGAGCACCAATAGCAGCACAGAGAGACTGTGATGGATAGGGAGAGGAGCACCAATAGCAGCACAGAGAGACTGTGATGGATAGGGAGAGGAGCACCAATAGCAGCACAGAGAGACTGTGATGGATAGGGAGAGGAGCACCAATAGCAGCACAGAGAGAGGAATCAGGTGGAGAGAGATATTTAATACAGCCGTCTTACTCTGCAATACACTGACATACTGTACACATGTACTGTTCAACAAATAAACACATTATCCGACATACAAGAACATACAGCATTCACATACAGTATATTGTGCAAGTTCACATACAAACACGCATGTACCGTACTATCCTGTATGTGCAGACAAGGCAGGAAAATCAGGATATGTTCACCAGTTAGAGTGAACCAGATACATTCATTAAGAGAGACACACATACTGCACCTCTCATGTACTGCATCTCTACCACAAGGCTCTCAGAGGGCCTGAATACTGTAAATGTACAGGGTGAGACTGACAGTTAACTCTGGTCAAGGGTCATGAACAACTGTAAAACAAAGATTCCATGTAAGCGTGCTATTGGTATAAATATCATCCTCCTATCTCTGAAAGCCCATCAAAAGGATAGAGAGAGAGAAAAGAAATGGTCTTGAACTCGTAATTAAAATGAACCAGAGATCAAACATCCACGCATGCTATTTCCTCAATCACAGCTAGGAACGAGTCCAAACATTTCTCCCTTTTCAGGGACCGTGAATAGAAGGGGAACAGAGGTGAAATCAGTGTGAATACTTACTGTACTTTCCAGCACAGACATGGCCAGAACATGAGGTTACAGGTCACACAAGTGTAGGGATATCACAAAACTAAGACCCAACGCTTTAACTGAGGAAATAAAAGGTAGATTGAGAAAAAATAACTGATATGAGAGTGAGGGAAAAACATTGAAGGTGACCCTGGCTTTTCTCACCTCAAGGCTGTGAAGCATTCAAGTGTGCTGCTGTACAGTGTTGTAGCACATTCTCCAGCCAGAACCAGTTTTGCAAGAGGAATCAATATGGCTGAACTATCGTGTTTTATGAGTTGCAACAATGGGCTGGGGGCCGTATGAGTGGAGTAATGTGTTCAGCTAGATTAGATTTAAACATCCAGGACAAAGAGAGGGGGAAAGGAAAAGAGAGAAAAAATTAAGAAAAAATAAATACATTTAACTGCATTTGATTGTTCCTCACAGTAAATTACTATTTGATGTTTTGTCTATACGATGAAACTAAACAGTAGGCATCCTCCCCCACATCGTCATATTTAGATACAACTACCACTGCCCCCAAAAACACATACAATCACTGTGCCTGGTCCCACGATTTGTGTGTGCATGAAGGAGAGAAATGTCTCCATGTCACTTTGATGGTGCTTACAGCCCAGCGGCTACAGTAATTGATTTGTCATTCATTTTTAATGGTGTTTAATTGGATAAACAGAAGGTCCACTTCTCATTTCTCAATAAATTATTCATCGAGCTCTTGATTTATTTGTGTCAGCACTATAGCAAACATTTTCATAGGCAACACTGCTGGAGCTGGAAGGTGCTAGCATGTTTGTTGTGTACCTCTAATAGTCTTCCTCTAGTAACACTTCCTCTTTCCTGAGGTGATTATGAAACAGGATGTGAACAATATCAACCAAACAAATAGAAATACTACAGTGCCTTGCAAAAGTATCCAATTTTGTTGCATTACAACCTGTAATTTAAATGGATTTTTATTTGGATTTCATGTAATGGACATACACAAAATAGTCCAAATTGGTGAAGTGAAATGAAAAAAAAGAACTTGTTTTAAAAGATTCAAAAAAATAATAATGGAAAAGTGGTGCGTGCATATGTATTCACAACCTTTGCTATGAAGCCCCTAAATAAGATCTGGTGCAACCAATTACCTTCAGAAGTCACATAATTAGTTAAATAAAGTCCACCTGTGTGCAATCTAAGTGTCACATGATCTGTAACATGATCTCAGTATATATACACCTGTTCTGAAAGGCCCCAGAGTCTGCAACACCACTAAGCAAGGGGCACCACCAAGCAAGCGGCACATGAAGACCAAGGAGCTCTCCAAACAGGTCAGGGACAAAGTTGTGGAGAAGTACAGATCAGGGTTGGGTTATAAAAAAATATCTGAAACTCTGAACATCCCACGGAGCACCATTAAATCCATTATTAAAAAATGGAAAGAATATGGCACCACAACAAACCTGCCAAGAGAGGGCCGCCAACCAAAACTCACGGACCAGTCAAGGAGGGCATTAATCAGAGAGGCAACAAAGAGACCAAAGATAACCCTGAAGGAGCTGCAAAGCTTCACAGCGGAGATTGGAGTATCTGTCCATAGGACCACTTTAAGCCGCACACTCCACAGAGCTGGGCTTTACGGAAGAGTGGCCAGAAAAAAGCCATTGCTTAAAGAAAAAAATAAGCAAACAGGTTTGGTGTTCGCCAAAAGGCATGTGGGAGACTCCCCAAACATATGGAAGAAGGTACTTTGGTCATGAGACTAAAATTGAGCTTTTTGGCCATCAAGAAAAATGTTATGTCTGGCACAAACACAACATCCCTCATCACCCCGAGAACACCATCCTCACAGTGAAGCATGGTGGTTGTCACGGTTTCGGCCGAGGCTGCTCCTCCTCCTGGTTCGGGCAGGCTTCGGCGGTCGTCGTCCCCGGAGTACTAGCTGCCACCGATCTATGTTTCATGTTCGTTTGGTTTGGTCTTAATGTTGTACACCTGTGTCTAGTTAGTCCTCGTTAGTGTTCTATTTAGTTCTCGTTGTGTGTGTCTGTGGTTGTGTGTGATTGCGCCTCTGTTACGTGTTGGAGCTACATTTTCCCTCCAGTGTTTTGGAGTGGTATCTTTGCACATGTTTTGTGCGTAGTTTATTTTGTCGCCTGTGTGCGCCTGGTATTTCGCCTTCAGGCTTATTGTGCTTTTGTTTGTGTGTATTTAGCACTAAAGCCTTTGAACTGAGCCTCTGCGTCCTGCGCCTGATTCCTACACCACACCCACCTTCAGCACCTTATGACAGTGGTGGCAGCATCATGCTGTGGGGATGTTTTTCATCGGCAGGGACTGGGAAACTGGTCAGAATTGAAGGAATGATGGATGGCGCTAAATACAGGGAAACTCTTGAGGGAAACCTGTTTCAGTCTTCCACAGATTTGAGACTTGGACAGAGGTTCACCTTCCAGCAGGACAATGACCCTAAGCATACTGCTAAAGCAACACTTGAGTGGTTTAAGGGGAAACATTTAAATGTCTTGGAATGCCCTAGTCAAAGCCCAGACCTCAATCCAATTGAGAATCTGTGGTATGACTTAAAGATTGCTGTACACCAGCGGAACCCATCCAACTTGAAGGAGCTGGAGCAGTTTTTCCTTGAAGAATGGGCAAAAATCCAGTGGCTAGATGTGCCGAGCTTATAGAGACAAACCCCAAGAGACTTGCATCTGTAATTGCTGCAAAAGGTGGCTCTACAAAGTATTGACTTTGGGGGGGTGTGAATAGTAATACACGCTCAAGTTTTCTGGTTTTTTGGTCTTATTTCTTGTTTGTTTCAAAATTCAAAATATTTTGCATCTTCAAAGTGTTAGGCATGTTGTGTAAATCAAATGATACAAACCCCCCAAAAATCCATTTTAATTCCAGGTTGTAAGGCAACAAAATAGGAAAAATGCCAAGGGGGGTGAATACTTTCGCAAGGTTCTGTATGTAGTAGATATTGAGTCTGCTTGTGCCTGTCCCTGGTATCTGATGGCCTGAGGACATCTAGTATATGGGGAGGATTGCAGGTTGTCGTTCCTGTGGAGTCACCTCTCTGAGACCCTGTAGGGGTCTGTTGCGGTGACCTTATTACAACCACGCCGGCAGTCATGAGTCATGACCACAGTAAAATCAAACACATATCATCAAAACAGAAGGCCTATAGTACTTTTAAAACTCACCTCACTGTGATGATCAATTTGAAGAAAGAAGTTCAACAGCAGGTTGAAACATTGTAAAACATGGTTGTTGTGGATGTTGTTTCAAAGCCTAACACAACAAAATGGATTGCACTTTCTAACGTGATGATTAATTCAAAACACCCATACCCATATTAGAGCTTATGCATATACACAGACTTATGAGCCCAAGCCCGAAAATTAAAATGATGATTGTGGCTACAATACATAACCTACAGCATATTATGCATGGCAGAAAAACATAAAACAAAACTGATTTAAGATGTCTTTGGTACATAATTGGTCTAGCCTATACTCCAAAATTAAACAAATTCTAGTAATCGCCTTTGAGTGTGGACTGTTTTATTATGCATGCTGGATGGACTGGTTACCTCCAAAATGTCTATCCATGAGTCTGGGAGAGAACGTATAGCCATAGGTGATGCTGTTAGTTCATTGATTGTGCAGTGCATCTTACAGTTAGTGAATTTGTATTTGATTTTGAATAGCCTAGTAATAGGTCATTTTTTATATTTTCATAATTAATTGGGTGACACATTACCTTTAGTTATACAGAATATCTCACCACCATGCGTTTCCATCTCCTCCTCTCTCTCCTTTATTCCTTTCTTGAGCGCGCAGACGGGCTGTCAACAGTTTAGTTAAATATGTTTAGTTGCGAAATCATGTTACTATCGATGTTCCCAAATGAAGCACTGGGTAGCAGCAGGAACAAGGTTGGAGAGCCCATGGCATACAGAGTTTGGGCCGAATATCACCTGTCGGGGCAGCGAGAGCTCCTCAAACAGTGGTTGATGCGTGGAGTGAAAGTGTTCTTATTTGCTACTTTCTCAAATCATCAATAGCCTATAGTCGCATCATGCAGCCCATGTATGTTTTGATTTCTAAGACATTCTAAGGTTCAATGGCGACCCCTCATTCAGGGCATGCCTGTTTTGCATGTTATTCTGGCATTAATACCTGTCACATATCAGTTTGCAAGCAATGTAAAAAAAAAAAATTGAATTGAGTTAATAAAGCTGCACACAAACATGGTCTCTTTTTTGCAGGTGTTTCAGCCTAGCTCAGTGCTTTCTGTGGTGGTGGGGCAGCCACCAGAAAATACGGAGCATAGGGGTTGGTAATGTTCTCTAGTTGTGCAGTGATTGGCTCAGTGTTCTGTCACTCATGGGGACACTACATCACCGCAAAATCTACGGGAGAGCTCGAAAAGTCAAGCCCCTTGGGTGCTGCCATAGAGTTACATTAGAAGTGCCCATCCAAGAAGGCTCAAGGTCATTGGCCACAGATAACATTCTGTCAAATCGCGTTATATCTACCGTAGCTTTGATTGGACTGATCATGTCAATATCATACTTTCAAAATCTTAGCTAGCAAGCTAGACAAGCAGTCATCATGAATCACATCGACAAGCTACTGAAAAATCCTTTTCAATCCTTGTCATATGAAGAGAAATTATAGATAAAACGTATCGGTGCTCATTGACCATTGGACATAAACAATAAGTTGTTTGGAAGGAATCAGTGGCTAACTGCAACCGTTGTAAAGCAATCACTAGCCTGCTATTCAGTGGGATAGGTGTATGGTCCAAATCTGGGTTTAAGGGTCTCTTTTCCAAGCTTAAAAGGATAAACATTCAACACCACGGGCCAGAAAAGGTTTAATACATTGGCCATGCTGTCAATCCATAATGACTTCTGCCACGTTCAAAACAACTGGAAACTCCCCCCCCCAAAAAAAAAGCTCAGACTGGGAAAATACGTTTTGACGGTCATCCAACTCGGAATTCCATGTCGGGAACTCGGGCCTCTTTCTAGAGCTCCGACCTGAAGATCACGGATGTCATGATTCAACCTTGTTTTTTTCTGAGTTCCCAGTTTTCTTGAAAGCACCATAAATCCAGAGAATGCCAGACTTTGATGATAAAGTTTGATGACAAAATTTGCCCACAAGAAGGACCGCCGAACCACCTTCCTGTTCAAGTGAGCAACAACAAGGTGAGCCCAAAAATGTATGATATGCTGCTGCATAAATGATGTAATATGCCAGGGAGATTTGTATACTGTAGCTAAGAATGTAATATTAAGTGTATGTTGTTAGTAGCCCATGTGCCTCACCCTAATAATTTGGCCCCTTTCACCCTCATAACTTTGCCTACTGTTCTGACTTGGTGGTGCACATGTAGCACATAGACTGTTTTAGAGAAATCTAATCATCGAATATTGTAGGACCTTTCACTGTCTGTTTATATGACCCCTTTATTTATCCTATGGTTCTGACTTGGTGTACAGGGAGAACACTGGAAGAACGGCCCATGTTCTGAATTATGTCGCTGTACATTTCAAAAGCGCTGAACAAATAGTTATATTGACTATGTCCGTCCTAGCTCGCTCATTAATGTCTTAATCGAAATTACGGATTGCCTCTTATCCGCTCGTCGTCCCCTTAAGCCATAGTTTGTACATCTCAATTGTCAGTAGAAACCACATTTGTTTAAGCAAGTCAGCCTTATCAGTTATGTTTTTTTAAAAGACAGTAAATGAGGCTGAATGAACTGTTTCGCTGCCAGACAAGGCTCCACTGATAGCAGTGGTAAGGATTCACTCCATGGTGCTGCAAAGAAAGCTCTGCTGTTGGGACAGCTTTATGTAGGCCCTAACAGGTTGTGGGCACCATTTGTAACCGTTATAATGCAATTAATGTAATGTTTAGTGCTGTGTAGTGGCTTTGCTGGCATGCATCAAAAAAACATTTTTGAGTTTGCCCCACCAAGATTTACATGCTAAAATCGCCACTGCTAAGGTTTGTATAATTCACAACTAAAGTTGTCAAATAACTCTAAATCATATAGGACCTGCTTCAAATTATCACTTTAATGCTCAACATAGTTCATATGCACAGTCGCGCCATAATGGGAAAAATATCCTTTCTATTTCATTCAGCTAAATTCAATTACTATGAAATCATATAAAATAAAATAATGGCAATTATTTATTTTTTTTGCCTTTATTTAACCAGGTAAGCCAGTTGAGAACAAGTTCTCATTTACAACTGCGACCTGGCCAAGATAAAGCGAAGCAGTGCAATAAAAACAACAACAACAACACAGAGTTACACATGGGGTAAACAAAACAAAAACAAAAACGTACAGTCAATAAAACAATAGAAAATCTATATACAGTGTGTGCAAATGTAGTAAGTTATGGAGGTAAGGCAATAAATAGGCCATAGTGCAAAATAATTACAATTAGTATTAACACTGGAGTGATAGATGTGCAGAAGATGATGTGCTAATAGAGGTACTGGGGTGCATATGAGCAAAATTAATAACAATGTAAATAACAATATGGGGATGAGGTAGTTCGTTGGGCTAATTACAGAGGGCTGTGTACAGGTGTAGTGATCGGTAAGCTGCTCTGACAACTGATGCTTAAAGTTAGTGAGGGAGATAAGAATCTCCAGCTTCAGAGATTTTTGCAGTTCGTTCCAGTCATTTGCAGCAGACAACTGGAAGGAATGGCGGCCAAAGGAGGTGTTGGCTTTGGGGATGACCAGTGAGATATACCTGCTGGAACGCATACTACGGGTGGGTGTTGCTATGGTGACCAATGAGCTAAGATAGGGCGGGATTTGCATATCTTGTCAGCTAAATGAACAAGTCTACAGCCTATGGTGTGGAGCATAGCCAGATAACATACAGTGGCTTGCGAAAGTATTCACCCCCCTTGGCATTTTTCCTATTTCGTTGCCTTACAAACTGGAATTAAAATGGATTTTTGGGGGGTTTGTATCATTTGATTTACACAACATGCCTAACACTTTGAAGATGCAAAATATTTTGAATTTTGAAACAAACAAGAAATAAGACCAAAAAAACTGAAAACTTGAGCGTGCATTACTATTCACCCCACCAAAGTCAATGCTTTGTAAAGCCACCTTTTGCAGCAATTACAGCTGCAAGTCTCTTGGGGTATGTCTCTATAAGCTTGGCACATCTAGCCACTGGGATTTTTGCCTATTCTTCAAGACAAAACTGTTCCAGCTCCTTCAAGTTGGATGGGTTTTGCTGGTGTACAGCAATCTTTAAGTCATACCACATATTCTCAATTGGATTGAGGTCTGGGCTTTGACTAGGCATTCCAAGACATTTAAATATTTCCCCTTAAACCACTCAAGTGTTGATTTAGCAGTATGCTGTCCTGCTGGAAGGTGAACCTCCGTCCCAGTCTCAAATCTCTGGAAGACTGAAACAGGTTTCCCTTTCCCTCAAGAATTTCCCTGTATTTAGCGCCATCCATCATTCTTCAATTCTGACCAGTTTCCCAGTCCCTGCTGATGAAAGACATCCCCACAGCATGATGCTGCCACCACCATGCTTCACTGTGGGGATGGTGTTTTCGGGGTGATGAGAGGTGTTGGGTTTGCGCCAGACATAGGGTTTTCCGTGATGGCAAAAAAGCTAAATTTTAGTCTCATCTGACCAGAGTACAATCGTCCATATGTTTGGGGAGTCTCCTACATGCCTTTTGGCGAACACCAAATGTGTTTGCTTATTTTATTCTTCAAGCAATGGCTTTTTTCTGGCCACTCCTCTGTAAAGCCCAGCTCTGTGGAGTGTGCGGCTTAAAGTGGTCCTATGGACAGATACTCCAATCTCCGCTGTGGAGCTTTGCAGCTCCTTCAGGGTTATCTTTGGTCTCTTTGTTGCCTCTCTGATTAATGCCCTCCTTGCCTGGTCCGTGAGTTTTGGTGGGCGGCCCTCTCTTGGCAGCTTTGTTGTGGTGCCATATTCTTTCAATTTTTTAATAATGGATTTAATGGTGCTCCGTGGGATGTTCAAAGTTTCAGATTATTTATTTTTTATAACCCAACCCGGATCTGTACTTCTCCACAACTTTGTCCCTAACCTGTTTGGAGAACTCCTTGGTCTTCATGGTGCCGCTTGCTTGGTGGTGCCCCTTGCTTAGTGGTGTTGCAGACTCTGGGGCCTTTCAGAACAGGTGTATATATACTGAGATCATGTGACAGATCGTGTGACACTTAGATTGCACACAGGTGGACTTAATTTAACCAATTATGTGACTTCTAAAGGTAATTGGTTGCACCAGATCTTATTTAGGGGCTTCATATCAAAGGGGGTGAATATATATGCACGCACCACTTTTCCATTATTAATTTTTTACAATGTTTTGAAACAAGTAATTTTTTCATTTCACTTATTTTGTGTATGTCCATTACATGAAATCCAAATAAAAATCAATTTAAAAAACAGGTTGTAATGCAACAAAATAGGAAAAACGCCAAGGGGGATGAATACTTTTGCAAGGCACTGTAGACCTACAGTAGGCCAACTCATACTCTGTTCTTCTGAAATACATTTTCTTCATATCATAATGTTTATTTAGACCTGACTAAAATAAATAATGGATTTATTGTGATAGTGTATATTATATTGATTTATTAGAGTTTTTTAAATGTATATGTTCCAAAGGCCCGCATCAGTGGCTTGTATGCCTGGAGGCCTGGAGATGCTAAACGTGTTTATGCTAATTAATGGTCAATTACCGTGAGACCAGCAGGCTTTTGCATGACAATAACCGGCTGACAGAATGTCATGACCACCACAGTTGAGACTGGAGGTCTTGTGGGTATGGGGACATCTGGTTCCCTGGTGTGCCACCATCGCTCAGCGAGGCCAGCATCTGGATGGGGTTGAGATGTCTGGGGTCTGGTCTGAATGGGAACATCAGGTCCCCTGGTGTGCCACCATCGCTCAGCCAGGCTAGTGTCTCTGAGGACAGGGAAGGAGACTATTCCATCCCCCAGTCGCTGGTCACAGTGTACAAAGTGCCATACCAGCGAAAGGCTGGGCTACAGTATGTATGAAGCCAGTGGCAGTGAAACAGTCATTAATGTGTTCAATATGCCTTAATGGCTTTCTCAATCCCAGTTGTCAGTGCCATTCGTCCCCATGCGGAGCTGCAATCCTGTTCCTCTCATAGCCTGTAATTAATCCATTCATCTCACAGAGATGCGATCAATGCAGCCTGGAATGAAGACTGCCGTGGCCATGCCACTTGAGTAGCATAGGAGATACAAAACACATTGGTTTCCGAATATGATGTACACACTGATGTGTACACAGCATACAGTATACTAACAAAACATCCCACTGACTCTCTCACATATACAAGCATGAACGGGCAGACATATGGTGTGAACAAAAGCATGCACACATATAAAAGCGAACATATTTGTCTAGGTTATTTAAACAAAGACATTTAAAAGAAAATCTAAATAGACTGGGAAATGTAAAATAAAATACAAATATTGTCACATACACCGGATATGTGCTGTGAAATGTGTTGTTTTACAGGGTCAGCCATAGTAGTATGGCACCCTGGAGCAAATTAGGGTTAAGTGTCTTGCTCAAGGGCACATCGACAGATTTTTCACCTTGGGTATTTGAAACAGCGACCTTTTGGTTACTGGCCCAACACTCTAACCGCTAACCTTGCCAGCCTATTCTATAAAACACAACTATAACTCTCAAATACCTCTCTACATTCAGGGCATGTCCCACGTCATATTCATATTACAAAACTATACAATTAGTACCATTCCCACTAGAGATTGTTTTTCCATTTCAATACCCATCAAATTAGTTTCCCACCCTAAGTGTCATGTACTGTACATGAAAAATCAATTTCCAATGTATGTATTTTTAAGGAGGCTGAGAGTATTCCTATTTCCAGACTACCCACAGTACGAGTGACCACCATCCTGCCTAATATGATGCTTATGAGAAGTGAAAGCTTGTTAAAAGGACATGTTAGAGCTGTAATTGATTCATATTGGGTGATAGAGGATGAGGATGTGTGTGTGTGTGTGTGTGTGTTGGAACACTGCACCATAATCAGACAGCACCATAGGCTGGGTGCTCCTCACCTCTCCTCTCTACCTGAACCCAGAGCCCACAACTAAATCCCCTCCCTGCCTTGGCCCAGCCACCAGGCCCAAGGATCAATAAGTAATTTTTTTGCAACTGATTAGTTTGCAGCAGGAAGGTAGATGCCATCTGATCTGTCCTGAGGATATAATCCAGCACTAAAAAGTAGTGTTTTTCTGCTGTAATGGGAGTATAGGCGGTGGTAATGGTATGACGTGATACATGTTTTGGGAGGAGATGAACAGGATGCCATGATAGAGGAAAAATACCATAGAGAAGCAGCAGAGAGAAGCCTTAACACACACAGAGCTGGCTAGAGACTCCTCTAGCTAAGATTAGAACAGTGGAGGCTCCTCCTCAGTGAATTTCATAAAAATTAAAATAGTAAAACATTAAAAAATGGATCCTTTTTAGATATAACTATATTAAATATATTCACATGTCACCAAATAATTGATTAAAACACACTGTTTTGGCAATGAAGGACTACAGTAGCCTCAACAGAACTCTGTAGGGTAGCACCATGGTGTAGCCGGAGGACAGCTAGCTTCCATCCTCCTCTTGGTACATTGACTTCAATACAAAACCTAGGAGGCTCTTGGTTCTCACCCCCTTCCATAGACTTACACAGTAATTATGACAACTTCTGGAGGATGTCCTCCAACCTATCAGAGCTCTCACAGCATGAACTGACATGTTGTCCACCCAATCAAAGGATCAGATAATTAATCTAGTACTCAAAGCATATGCTACAGCTAGCTAGCACTGCAGTGTATAAAATGTGGTGAGTAGTTGAATCAAAGAGAGAGAAAGACAATAGTTGAACAGTTTTCAACAAATTAATTTATTCAAAAATGAAGGAGAAGCAAGAAGAGAGAGAGAGAGAGAGAGAGAGAGAGAGAGAGAGAGAGAGAGAGAGAGAGAGAGAGAGAGAGAGAGAGAGATTTCGTACTTTCTTTTCACTTTCAGTTTCACTTACTTAGTTAGCAAATGCAGCTGGCTGGTTTAGCCTACTCAAACACCCGGCTCAAACAGAGGGATGCTATGTTAGCTAGCTGGCTATGACTATCCAACACAACACTGGAACTCTTACAAGTCAAGATAAGCTTTTGGTTTTATAAATGTATTGCCACCGGGTCCCGCCGGTGTAACTGCTAAACTGCTTACTGACTATACACTGTAACGTTACTTTATGATTGTAGCGGGATTACTAACACATTATTTCTATTAGCTATGTTGACTAGGACATTACTTTAGCTAATATGGGGACAACGATGTAGGCTGTGTGTAGCGGTTATGACATGGTTTGGCTTGGAAAGGTTTTTTCGCCTGGTCACATACAGCTGATGTGTTGTGCATTGAAGTCCACAAATAAAGGAAAAAGGTGAGAGGAGAGTGCATAGAGGCGAGAAGGAATACAATGTGGCTGCTATGAAAGTGAACTGTGTTTACGTGTGATCAGGAGTGTATTCATTCTGCCGCTTCTGTTGAAAAACGTTTTTTAAACGGAAGCAAAGAAACAGGGATAAAAATACCTGAATTTGTCCAATAGAACTGTTGAAGTAATGATTACACCCTAAATAAGCTAGATGTGTCACTGTCTGTCACCTCATCATTTTCTCTGGACCTGTGTGCCCCTATGTTGTAAACTTTAATTCATAGGCTAGGTTGTAGCAACCTCATGATGGGTATAGGGAACGTTTGAGTATCATGTACTAGCCTAAACCTATTGATGTTACATTGAACTGGGTGAATTGAATATGAATGACAGTCATCCAATATGCTGTAATATAAATAAGGCCATGCTCATAAAAAATAAAATTGTCCTCCCTAATCATGAACAGCACTGACCGCCACTGGATTAGAACCACTGGCCAGGTCCTAAAAATATAAATGAATGCCATTCTTTCAATTGAGAGAATGCGTGTTTGTGGAAGCATGCCTTCGATCAGCTGGTGGAAATTGAAAACATCCCTTGAAGTGTTCAGGGGTGATCAGGGTGGAGAGGAGAGGAGAGTTGTCACGCCCTGACGTATGGAACTCTTGTTGGTTTAGTCAGGGTGTGGGAATCTATGTGATGTTTTCTATGTGTATGATCTAGATTCGTATTTCTATGTTTGGCCGGGTGTGATTCCCAATCAGAGGCAGCTGTCGCTCGTTGTCTCTGATTGGGGATCATACTTAAGTAGCCTGTTTGCCTACTATGTTTGTGGGATCTTGTTCCTGTGTTAGGCTTGTATTGTGTATAGCCTTGGACTTCACGTTACGTTGGTTTGTTGTTTTGTTGTTTTTGTATGTTTATTCTGTAAAATAAACATGTTCGCATACCACGCTGCACCTTGGTCTGACCCGTCTCTCAACGATCGTGACAAGAGTAAAGGAGATGAGAGGAGAGTAAAGGAGAGGAGAGGAGAGTAAAGGAGAGGAGAGTACAGGAGAGGAGAGTAAAGGAGAGAACAGTAAATGAGAGGAGAGTAAAGGTGAGGAGAGTAAATGATAGGAGAGTAAAGGAGAGGAGAGTACAGGTGAGGAGAGTACAGGAGATGAGAGGAGAGTAAAGGAGAGGAGAGTAAAGGAGAGGAAAGTAAAGGAGAAAACAGGAGAGGAGAGGAAAGGAGAGAAGAGAAGAGGAGGCTAAAGGAGAGAAGAGTAAAGGAGAGGGGAGTAAAGGAGAGGGGAGTAAAGGAGAGTAGAGGATGAGAAAGTGTATTGAAGGAGGGGACTGGAGAGAAGTAATTTGGAGTTGTTAGGCTCCAGTGAGAGCTGCAATAAATTCCTCTGTCGTTGCTCCTGAAAGACTAATGGCCTCACCACAGATATGAGGGCAGGAGGCATTAAGTAAATATATGGCTCTCTATAAACATGGCCCCATTTCCATGGCGACACCAACCTATGGAACACTGCATTGAAACAATTATGTGGCGTGCTGTGCACACACACACATACTGAAACATGCGTGTCTGTGTGTGTATGAGAAATACCCCTACAGGTTTCAACCACATCCCCCCACAGACACTACAGGTTTCAACCACATCCCCCCACAGACACACTACAGAGTTCAACCACATCCCCCCACAGACACACTACAGAATTTAACCACATCCCCCCACAGACACACTACAGGTTTCAACCACATCCCCCCACAGACACACTACATGGTTCAACCACATCCCCCCACAGACACACTACAGAGTTCAACCACATCCCCCCACAGACACACTACAGGTTTCAACCACATCCCCCCACAGACACACTACATGGTTCAACCACATCCCCCCACAGACACACTACAGAGTTCAACCACATCCCCCCACAGACACACTACAGAATTTAACCACATCCCCCCACAGACACACTACATGGTTCAACCACATCCCCCCACAGACACACTACATGGTTCAACCACATCCCCCCACAGAAACACTACATGTTTCAACCATACAAAAACACCAGATCATATCTTCACTCACCAAGACTGGAGATCCAGCTCTGCAATTCACCCATAATTCTGGTTCTGATGGTCAACATTTGACAATCTTTAACCGCTGCAAGTCCTAGTAACAGTGTGAGGGAGTAATTGAGCCATCTTCCATTTGCTGTGTCTTCAGGGGGTTACGGAGAGAGCCTTATCAGCAGGGTGCCCTGTGCATGTTCTGCATTGACTTATTAAATGGACACTACTGATTTTCACTGTTGACCTCTAACCTCTTTAATCTCCGCTCTCTAATCCATCAAATCAAATCAAATGTTATTTGTCACATGCTTCATAAACAACAGGTGAAGTCTAACAGTGAAATGCTTGCTGACCGTCCCTTCCCAACAATGCAGAGACAAATAGAGAAATAGTAGAAAAATCGAAAATTATAACACGAGGCATAAATTGAAAAATAATAACACAAGGAATACATTTTAAAATAATAACACAAGAAATACATTGAAAAATAATAACACGAGGAATACATTTTAAAATAATAACACAAGAAATACATTGAAAAATAATAACACGAGGAATACATTTTAAAATAATAACACAATAAATAAATACACAGTGAGTAACAAAAACTTGTCTATATAAGAACTACCTTCCACTGTCCTTACCCCTCCAGTTAGTTATCATCGAAGAGGACATGTCTGCCATGTGCATTTCCACCTACAGGTTAGCTATTTACATACTGTATACACACACCGCTGTCATTCTCTGCTATAACGGTGCTATAAAGGTGACAGTGTGAAGACAACAAAACTATGAAATAACACATATGGAATCATGTAGTAACCAAAAAAGTGTTAAACAAATCAAAATATATTTTATATTTGAGATTCTTCAAAGTAGCCACCCTTTGCCTTGATGATAGCTTTGCACACACTTGACATTCTCTCAACCAGCTTCGTGAGGAATGCTTTTCCAAAAGTCTTGAAGTTCCCACATATGCTGAGCACTTGTTGGCTGCTTTCCCTTCACTCTGCGGTCCAACTCATCCCAAACCATCTCAATTGGGTTGAGGTTGGGTGATAGTGGAGACCATGTCATCTGATGCAGTACTCCATCACTCTCCTTGGTCAAATAGCCCTTACATAGCCTGGAGGTGTGTTGGGTCATTGTCCTGTTGGAAAATGAATGATAGTCCCACTAAGCGCAAACCAGATGGGATGGCTATCGCTGCAGAATGCTGTGGTAGCCATGCTGGTTAAGTGTGCCTTGAATTCTAAAGAAATCACAGACAGTGTCACCAGCAAAGCACCCCCACACCATCACACCTCCTCCTTCATGCTTCACGGTGGGAACCACACATGCAGAGATCATCCGTTCACCTACTCTGCGTCTCACAAAGACACAGCAGTTGGAACCAAAAATCTCAAATTTGGACTCATCAGACCAAAGGAAAGATTTCCACCGGTCTAATGACCATTGCTTGTGTTTCTTGGCCCAAGCAGGTCTCTTCTTATTATTGGTGTCCTTTAGTAGTGGTTCCTTTGCAGCAATTCGACCATGAAGGCCTGATTCACGCAGTCTCTTCTGAACAGTTGATGTTGAGATGTGTCTGTTACTTGAACTCGGTGAAGCATTTATTTGGGCTGCAATCTGAGTTGCAGTAACTCTAATTAACTTATCATCTGCAGCAGAGGTAACTCTGGGTCTTCCTTTCCTGTGTTGGTCCTCATGAGAGCCAGTTTCATCATAGCTCTTTATGGTTTTTGTGACTGCACTTGAATAAACTTTAAAAGTTCTTGAAATTCTCCGGATTGACTGACCTTTTTATCTTAAAGTAATGATGGACTGTCGTTTCTCTTTGCTTATTTGAGCTGTTCTTGCCATAATATGGACTTGGTCTTTTACCAAATAAGGCTATAATTTTACATTTTAGTCATTTAGCAGACACTCTTATCCAGAGCAACTTACAGTAGCAATTAGGTTTAAGTGCCTTGTTTAAGGGCACATCGACAGATTTTTCACCTAGTCGGCTCAGGGATTAGAACCAGCGACCTTTCGGTTACTGGCACAACGCTCTTACCCACTAAGCTACCTGCCGGCTATCTTCTGTATACCACCCCTACCTTGTCACAACACAACTGATTGGCTAAAATGCATTGAGAAGGAAATACATTTCACAAATTAACTTTTAACAAGGCACACCTGTTAATTGAAATGCATTACAGGTGACTACCTCATGAAGCTGGTTGAGAGAATGCCAAGAGTGTGCAAAGCTGTCATCAAGGCAAAGGGTGGCTACTTCAAAGAATCTCAAATATAAAATATATTTTGATTTGTTTAACACTCCATATGTGTTATTTCATCGTTTTGATGTCTTCACTATTATTCAACAATGTAGAAAATAGTACAAAGAAAGAAAAACCCTGCAATGAGTAGGTGTGTCCAAACTTTTGACTGGTACAGTATATATATATATATATATATACATATATACAGTGGGTCCTGGGTGCCTTCGGAAAGTATTTGGACCACTTGACTTTTTCCACATTTTGTTGGGTTACTGCCTTATTCTAAAATGGATTAAATCGTTTTTTTCCCTCATCTTTCTACACACAATACCCCATAATGACAAAGCATAAAGAGGTTTTGGAAATGTTTGATAATTTCCAAAAAATATATATAACATTTACATAAGTATTCAGACCCTTTACTCAGTACTTTGTTGAAGCACCTTTGGCAGCGATTACAGCATCGAGACTTCTTGGGTATGACGCTACAAGCTTGGCACACCTGTATTTGGGGAGTTTCTCCCATTCTTCTCTGCAGATCCTCTCAAGCTCTTTCAGGTTGGATGGGGAGCGTTGCTGCACAGCTATTTTCAGGTCTCTCCAGAGATGTTCGAATGGGTTCAAGTCCGGGCTTTAGCTAGGCCACTCAAGGACATTCAGAGACTTGTCCCGAAGCCACTCCTGCGTTGTCTTGGCTGTGTGCTTAGGGTTGTTGTCCTGTTGGAAGGTGAACCGTCACCCCAGTCTGAGGTCCTGAGTGTTCTGGAGCAGGTTTTCATCCAGGGTCTCTCTGTACTTTGCTCCATTCATCTTTGCCTCAAACATGACTAGTCTCCCAGTACCTGCCGCTGAAAAACATCCCCACAGCATGATGTTGCCACCACCATGCTTCACCGTAGGGATGGTGCCAGGTTTCCTCCAGACGTGACGCTTGACATTCAGGACAAAGAGTTCAATTTTGGTTACATCAGACCAGAGAATCATGTTTCTCATGGTTTGAGTGTCTTTAGGTGCCTTTTGGCAAACTCCAAGCACACTGTCATGTGCCTTTTACTGAAGAGTGGCTTCTGTCTGGCCACTCTACCATAAAGGCCTGATTGGTGGAGTGCTGCAGAGATGGTTGTCCTTCTGGAAGGTTCTCCCATCTCCACAGAGGAACTCTAGAGCTCTGTCAGAGTGACCATCGGGTTCTTGGTCACCTCCCTGACAAGGCCTTTCTCCCCCGATTGTTCATTTTGGCCGGGACGGCCAGCTCTAGGAAGAGTCTTGGTGGTTCCAAACTTCTTTCATTTAAGAATGATGGAGGCCACTGTGTTCTTGGGGACCTTCAATGCTGCAGAACATTTTTGTACCCTTCCCAAGATCTGTGCCTCGACACAATCCTGTCTTGGACTTCTACGGTCAATTCCTTCGACCTCATGGCTTGGTTTTTGCTCTGACATGCACTGTCAACTGTGGGACCTTATATAGACGGCTGTGTACCTTTCCTAATCATGGCCAATCAATTGAATTTACCACAGGTGGACTCCAATCAAGTTGTAGAAACATCTCAAGGATGATCAATGGAAACAGGATGCACCTGCGCTCAATTTCATGTCTCATAGCAAAAGGTCTGAATACGTATGTAAATACATTTGTATTTTTATTTATTTGTATAAATTTGCACTAATTTCTACCAACCTGTTTTCGCTTTGTCATTATGGGGTATTGTGTATAGATTGGTGAAGATAAAATTTGTTTAAATCCATTTTAGAATAAGGCTGTAACAATACAAATTGTGGAAAAAGTCTAGGGGTCTGAATACTTTCATAAACATAGCCACGGGAAGTACATTGTGGAGGTTTTCTCCCTGGGTCCTGTGGCGGTCGTAAAGTGTGTGTGTGTGTGTATAACAGCATGGTGGCCAGGCCTAGGTTAGGGCTTCTCATAGTCACACACAGGTAGACTGGGACTGATTTAGTTCCAGGTCAGAAAGGTGACGTCTCAGGAAGGGCTCTGAGTTTAAGAGAACACTGCATATATTCTCTCTCTCTCTCTCTCTCTCTCTCTCTCTCTCTCTCTCTCTCTCTCTCTCTCTCTCTCTCTCTCTCTCTCTCTCTCTCTCTCTCTCTCTCTCTCTCTCTCTCTCGCTCTCTCTCTCTCTCCACGTATAACAAATGTGCCATTCTTTCTCCTGCAATCATGTGTTTGACCTCGAGGCAAAATATAAATACTAGATTTTAATCAAAATAATTACTGTGGAAATATAACTGTTAGGTGGGCATTTTGGGAACATAAAGGTGTTGGAAGCTTTTTAATGGTTCTCATTTGCAGCAAAGAGATATAGAGAGCAATATACTTCTACAGAGTGATCTCACAGAGAGAGAAACTCATCTGGCAGAACAGTGTCCTCTCCTGGATACTGTCAGTATGGCTTTTGATGGAGATAGACTACAGAGTAAAAACAGATATAGACTACAGAGTAGAGACAGATATAGACTACAGAATAGAGACAGATATAGACTACAGAGTAGAGACAGATATAGACTACAGAGTAGAGACAGATATAGACTACAGAGTGGAGACAGATATAGACTACAGAGTATAGACAGATATAGACTACAGAGTAGAGACAGATATAGACTACAGAGTAGAGACATATATAGACTACAGAATAGAGACAGATATAGACTACAGAGTAGAGACATTTACATTGAGCACAATCGTATTTTCATATTTAAAAAATATCAAGATTCACCAGTTACTAAGCATTTCATTCTGAGGTATAAAAGAGATGTAAGTGAACGTAAGAGGACAATATCTAGAGAAGAATGAAACTGGTAACAAACTGTAGAGTATAATAGTTGGTAATGGAGTGATTGTTTTCTGGACGACGATAAATGACCAGCCGTATTTTCAGCAGAATAGTCCCAAGTGATCAGGAGTATTAAAACAAAGAAGAGACTCTCGCCGCAGCACAGAGGGATTGGTACAAACTGTCTGCTCCCTTTAAAGCCAAACCACCCCTCCCCCTCAAATAAATTGTCCCCCGGTATCAATACAATTCAATAGCATGCTACAGTATCTTCCAGAGAGCTGCAGACCAGTGTACAACTCGATAGATAATGAGCTGAAGAAGCTTGCATCCTTTGCATCCAGACAGCTAGATATGATGTCAGAGGGACTTCTCACATGCTCCTCAAGTGACCCACTATACGCTATAGACACAGTCCCAGAGGTTAACAGCTAGCCACAAGCCATTCATACTTACATCAGAGCTCCCCTTTCAGCACTCTGCATAGCCATTCATACTTACATCAGAGCTCTCCTTTCAGCACTCTGTACAGCCATTCATACATACATCAGAGCTCCCTTTCAGCACTCTGCATAGCCATTCATACTTACATCAGAGCTCCCCTTTCAGCACTCAGCACAGCCATCATACTTACATCAGAGCTCCCCTTTCAGCACTCTGCACAGCCATTCATACTTACATCAGAGCTCCCCTTTCAGCACTCTGCACAGCCATTCATACTTACATCAGAGCTCCCTTTTCAGCACTCTGCACAGCCATTCACTTTTCATTTGTGTCTGCATTCTGCACACATTCATCCCCCTTTCACTCACGGCCTTAGTTATTGCAGAAAATTTAAAGCCAACAGCTATACACTCACACTCAATGTGACAGACCTCTGGTGGAAGAGCACTATGAATACATTACTACCACCACATCATCATCCAGCTCACATCCAACTGACCTACCACTGCTACAGCATCTCTTACACACACACACACACACACACACACACACACACACACACACACACACACACACACACACACACACACACACACACACACACACACACACACACACACACACACACACACACACACAGCTAGTTGCCTCACCCAGTGTACATTTCATTTGGTGTCAGTGTCCGCTCCCCCGGGGCCCACATCCCCTAACAGTAATTGTTTCTCTAATGTACATCTCACTTCATGCAGCGCAATCACCCCACACAAACACTCACACAGGACAAATGATAAATTCACATCATTCAAGCACCGAAAAAAAAATACAATAATGTCAGCCAGGCAGTTGAAGAGAGTGGGGATGAGAAAAAGGCTTTAGTTATCTGTCCATCACATCTGATTGGACTGCATTACCTAACTCAATGGCCACTGACTGGCCCAGATTTTGCTACACAATATCCTGTAGATTGTTCTAAAACCATTATGAAAGTATCAGCCTATCCCTGTTTGGCTGTCGGCTGCTGTGTGAGCGAGCCACTCTCACTCCCTCTCCCCACTGTGTGCATGGAGGAGAGAGGCAATCTGAGAAGCACAAGCATATGGGGGTGGAGGTGAGGGTGGAGGTGGTGGTGGAGGTGGGGGTGGCGGTGGAGGCAGAGGTGGGGTTGGGGGTGCAGGTAGTGGTGGAGGTGGGAATGGAGTGTCGTTGAAGTGAGGAGATTGGACGCAGCAGAACACCACCCCAGGTTAGCTTTACAAGCAGGACTGAAAGCAATTAGCGGATAATACGCTCCATAAAGCCAGAATGAAAGGGTCCATTAAAGGGGGAAATGGCGGGAATACATTTACATGCCTGTAGTTTTATACCGAGTTTTAAGGCTGCGTTAAAGAGAAAATTTGATGAGTGTGTAGGGAGCTATCCCTCTGAGAATGTTCACCCATGTCTCTCTCTCTATCACACACACATGCACACACACACACACACACGCACACACGCACACACGCACACACGCACACACGCACACACGCACACAGACACACGCACACACAAACACACACACACACACAAACACACACACACACACACACACACACACACACACACACACACACACACACACACACACACACACACACACACACACACACACACACACACACACACACACACACACACACACACACACACACACACACACACACACACACACACACACACACACACACACACACACACACACACACACACACACACACACACACACACACACACACACACACACACACACACACACACACACACACACACACACACACACACACACACACACACACACACACACACACACACACACACACACACACACACACACACACACACACACACACACACACACACACACACACACAGTCTGATCCTCTACCCTTTCTGCAGCTCCAGTCCCCCTCCCACTCCTCCAAGGCAGCCAGACACCACCAGGGATGAATATGTGGGATGAATATGTGACAAACAGGATTTCAGACCCCACAATCCTCAATCCTCCCTGCCAATTAACGAGGTTAATTGGTTGGGCTGATGCCAAGTAGTGGCAATGACGGCTGAATCAAAGTGTGGACTAAGACAAGCTTTGTTTTGGGTTTCAATGAACATTGAACCAATGGCAGTTCCAATTGGCATGGCGTTCAGGGGTTGTGATAATTTATGTGTCAACCATGCTGTCAAAATGAATGTGGTCCTGTAGTACTAGAGCATCTCTAGTGTTGAGAGGAGGAGGTCACTAGCTCGTTCACTAGCCTGGGATGAGTCTCCGGTTTGGTTCCAGTGTATTAAGGAAGAAAAGGTTGCTAATGACAGAGTAGCAGGTCAGGACTGAAGGACAGCTGTAATCCCAGAATGCACTGTAATATAAGAAGAGGGCATCTAGGACTGGTTTCCAAGGCCTGACCCTCCATGGCCTGACTAAATGAGGTCATTAACCCCACAGCCATCATGACAATGACAGAGGAGCAGCAGAGACAGGACATCTAACGGCAAAGCACCCCTCCTGAGAGACAGTGGAATGTTAAGAACTTACACAGGGAACAGTGTTTTAGGCTTTAGTCACGCAGCAGAGGCATGCCAAGTGCATACTGTATTGTCATATCTATCATGTGAAGGTGGTAGAGAGCTCCTCCAGGGGAAAACATAGGCCTGCAACTGTGGAGAGACACTTGTCCTCAACCTTGTCTCTCCCCACCTCCCCAAGTGACCAGTAACCATATAAACTTATTGAAAGATTTCCCTTATTCTAGAGGGATTACAGTACGTAGCCACTAATCTAATTGCTGGCTGGAACACACAATAAGAGCTACAGTGTCCTCCCTAGCCCCATTCAGGACGGAGCCTTATCTGGAGGGAAACACTTTTCGGCTATGCTGGGTCGTCCGTACGGGCTGCTGACGGTGAGCTCTGTGGGCTTTAACCTGGGCTTAGTGTTCTCTCCTGTCTCTGGATCCATCCTCCCCTTCCACCCCCACCACCACCTTCACTCAGCCACAGCCCCAGTCTTAGCCCCAGAGCAGAGCTTGCTAGCAGCACAAAGGGCTATTTACTGAGCCTGTGTCAGGAGTTATTCATCTTTAATCCCACTAGGAAACAGCATATTCCTGCAATGAATTATAGATGACACGGGTTACAGTCCCCTATATGACCCCTATTCCCCCCTAACACACCAAGCTAGGGTTTAATAAACTAGATTATCAACTGGCTGTGTATATACCGTCTGCTCTAAACCCAGATGGAATTATCAACTGGCTGTGTGGATGCCGTCTGCTTTTTCCATTTTCCCTGATGGAATTTAATATAATAGAAAAGGAAGTTGGTGCGCTGAAAGAAGTGAGAGGGAAAATGTAATCCTGATGTGAACAACAGCTGGAGGTAGGGTAGGGGTGGTCAGGGTATGTGTTGGAGGTGGGAGTTAGCAGGGAGGAGGTGAGAGTGTGTCTAGATGGGGGAGGCTGCAGTAAACAGTGATGAGAAGGGAAGGTCCACTATGTGCTGAGGTGGTTCAGACGCGGGACTGAATGCTTCCTCTCACACTAACGTGTCTCAGCTGCAGGTATGTCTTTCTGGCTTCAGGGAATGTAACGGAACCATTATACTGAACCATTATACTGAACCATTATACTGAACCATTATACTGAACCATTAAACTGAACCATTATACTGAACCATTATACTGAACCATTAAACTGAACCATTATACTGAACCATTATACTGAACCATTATACTGAACCATTATACTGAACCATTATACTGAACCTCAGGCGTAGTTGGGCTGTACTGCCTCTTCTCTATCTGTCAGAATATACCTAAGATTGCTAATGTGTACTCCAATCCAGCTGAGACTAGATGCCTGCCCCATCCCCCTAAAATAAAACACAATGGGTGTGCTCCAAATAAACTAAATCAAGGAGTGACGTGTTCATTTTCTTCCGGTATCAGTATGTACGCCTACATAGATTTCCCTCACAAAGTTTACTACAAATTATGACATGATGGCGAAGCTAGTTCAGCTGAGCACTGTGTTTTCTGAAAATGGTCCTGACTGCCGGCAAGTGCAGGGTCAGCATCACCAGTAAATCCTAGTGAAATACACTGGGCACAGTCTCCTGGGTAACTTTAGAGTCGCAGCCGAGTTCTCAGACACAGAGTCGGTTGGCAAGGTTGGTAGTAAATTGAGGGTAGTGAGAAATCCAAAGTGGCAGTTACAACGGAAGATAGCATTGCATTAAAGCCAATTCCCATAAAGAATGGATAATATCATTGCCTGCATGCAACATCACTCATTATAATTGCCAAAGCCGTTAAGTCATATCTCTTATCCTTTATCGTAGGGAGTAGACTCCACACTCCCTGGGGTTGATGGGTAACTTTGACTCAATACTGAGGTCAGGCCACTGTGTTTCATGTATGACCCCTGACCATGTGGACTTCCTGTATCCCATGGTTGTCCCATACACAGACAGGGGCCTTTCATTACTGCCTGGTACTGCTCCCAAATCACAGGGTTGTGCTGTGGCCGAGCCTCGGAGGGAGGGAGCCTCCCTGAAGACAGTATAATGGGATCCAGGGTCGTCATTATCAAGTACGCCGGGCTGACATCAGGGAGGACTTTATGATCCTCAAACAGCTGCTTTACCCCCCACACCACATTCCTCTCTCTCTCTCTCTCTCTCTCTCTCTCTCTCTCTCTCTCTCTCTCTCTCTCTCTCTCTCTCTCTCTCTCTCTCTTTCTCTCTCTCTCTCTCTCGCTCTCTCTCTCCATCCTCTCTCTCGCTCTCTCCCTCCTCTCTCTCTCTCTCTCTCTCTCTCTCTCTCTCTCTCTCTCTCTCTCTCTCTCTCTCTCTCTCCTCTCCTTTCCCATTCCCCCCAGCTCTGAGGGGGGATATTCCCTTCCTGATAGTGCTAATCCTGGGCTGTTAGACGAACCAAATGTATTTATGGGAAATACTGATGTAAACATTCCTGCAGCCTCTCAGAGCAGAGCAGCTCTCTGTGTGATGGAAAACAGCCAATGTTCATTACTATAAACCTGAGCAGTTAGAGACAGATCTGTCTGCCCAAGTCTTTACAGTCAGAGAACACATCTTCAAAGGATTTCATTACATACATCAACTGAAACTGACACAGATTGACTCAATTTGGTGAGAAAAGTTAATCAAATGGACAAAGGCACTCACAAACAACATGACCTTCCAAAACACACAGGACCGTATAGGGCTCACATCCAACGTAAACAACAGCTACAGTGACATAAATATGTTTGTCTCCTCCTCGGAGCTCAACTAAAGTATAAACATTGTGGAGATCTATGCATGTGGTACAATGGAGCGGAGTCCGTTGGATTGGAGCCGGGTGCTGGCTGTGAACATTAGAACGCAGCGTGGCAAAGACACAACAATGTGACGGAGAACATGGTAATTACCCAGTAAGAGCAGGGTTGTGTTTGTGGGTAAATGACAGGTGATAAGTGGTGAGGATATTGTGCCAGCAGCAGGGCCTCAGCCTGCCTATCTTAACCACTCACAGGAGAGAACATTACTCTACACAGTTACTCCAGCTATGCCACTGGCTCTCTGTGTGTCTGTGTGTCTGTGTGTCTGTGTGTCTGTGTGTCTGTGTGTCTGTGTGTCTGTGTGGGCCACAGTAAAAGAGTGCCAGGCACTATTCATTATATATAGTGCTCTTAGGAACAGCTCACTCACTCACACCCCAAGTAACCTGCTTTCAAACCCCAATATGAAGACATTATGCGCCAGTGATTTTATGATATAAAAACACCAAGTTTGAGGGAAGAAAAGAGTCTGCGTTCTTTCATCACAGCAGTGGAGAGACACAGGGGTTATAATTGAGCATATTGTACTATTTTGCATGTAGATGAGTTTATCTGCAGGTCTCTGTTGGGGGTTAGCTGCTGCTTTGTCAGAGTATGAATAATTGAATAGGGGTGAGAAGAGATATTTTTGTAGCAGAACAATGAAAATAGAACTAGTAACAAAGGCCAATGTATTGTAGAAGTGCGTGACCACCAAGCATAGCAGTACAATCCTCACTTGAGGGGTAGTAAGGGATATGAAAGTGTATTTCTTCCCTAAAACATGATTCCTATATTCTTTGAAGCTGCCCGGTCCCCTGTGTGTTAGGAGGCAGCCCTGTGCAGCTCAACCCTGACCTGGACAACCGTGTGGAAGGGCCATGCAGTGGGGCTGCTGTAATTGGTTGTGATCTGACCCCTCTGGGGCGGTGAATGGGCATGATTCTGGGGTCACACAGTCTTTCTCTCTTGCTCCTCTCTGGGTCCTGTTCTCTCCTCTTGCTCCTCTCTGGGCCCTGTTCTCTCCTCTTGCTCTTCTCTGGGCCCTGTTCTCTCCTCTTGCTCCTCTCTGGGCCCTGTTCTCTCCTCTTGCTCCTCTCTGGGCCCTGTTCTCTCCTCTGCTCCATGTTTTCCTCCTCTCATCCTTCTCTCTCTCGTTCTACTAGTCATTACTGGGGTTCTTCTGCCTCCACAGCCAGTGACCTCGCTCTCAGCCAATCCATCAGCAGTCTTCACAGCCCTGAATGTAGCCCTCTGTGTCGTCACAGCAACCGCTGTACTAGAGCTCTGGGAGGTGAGGTGAGGGGAGAGTAGGGGGTGCTCTGAAAACTCCTGTGAGACCAATCTGTGAAAGGGGGGCGTGATAACAGGAAGCTTGTACCCCCACTCCCCTATCCCCAACATGCACAGCCTCCTGACGTCGAGGGAAACCGTCATCAGCACAGCTCAGCAAAGAACAAATGGAACAATGCAACCAAGCAACACATTCATTTCACATAACATTAGGGCACTGAGGGATGATTTATCATAACGGTGTAAAGTATAAAAAGAGAAGGCAAGGTGCATGCATTTATCCCAGGTTCAACATGAGCACAAAGTGGTTTACCTTGTATTTACATGGGGAGTGGAAGTAAAATGCATGTTTATTTTATAGTTAATCAGTCATGAAGATGGTGAGGTACGCAACAGTGGAGTGGAGAAAGGGTGAGGTTTTCTTTCACGGTGTGGTTGGTTTAGCATCCATGTGAAAAGACAACATTGCCTGTTGCAGCGTGGACACTGCCATGCATGGCCCCGTACCACTCAGATTTACTATGTCTCCACGGTACACACTACATAATTGATGCTTTCAATTCACACAGAGTCACAAAGGAATTTACAGGCAGAGCATACTAATGGGATAAAGGAGCTTTCTGGATTCATGAAGCTGTCATTCTGTTACAAATCTAATAACTATTAAACTTGAAAACGAGTACACACCCCACAACCATTTTGCTGCTTTCAGCAGAAAAGCCTGACAGAGAGATTGGACCAGGGGGGAGGTGGTGTCGGGGTTGGAGGGGGTGGATGGAGCTGGCTAACGGGCCACATTGCTCAATTAAAGAGATTTATTTAGAAGCTGAGCAATGAGATTGATTATTTATCTCATAAATAATTCCTGCTCTGTGTTGGGTATGGGTGGACTAGGTGAGACGTGAGCTTTGTGCAGGTCTGGTCAATATTTCTCTATCAGGAGACAATAAGACAAGTCTATACTGGTGGGCTCAGAGCCCTGGAGCCAGGCTGGGGCCCGATATTAAAACCTGTGGGGGTTTAATCAGAGCTCGGAGGCCACCAGGTAAGTGAGCACACGCCAGAGCCCCCCTTTGCATTGCTTAGCCACACTACCCTGCACCCCCAGCCCAAATGACATTACTCTCTTATTACTAACCCAGCCCCAGCCAGGCCTGAATCATAAACCACACATTTAGACTCACATCCACTGATCCAGCCCCAGATTAGCCTGCTGAATTGGGCCTGTACTCAGTGGGCTGGGGGAGACGGGGGGCCAATACTGGAGATTGACCTGTGCTGCTGGCCAGTCAGCAGTCACTCGTTAGATAGATACACAGATGGACACATGAGAGGAGAGGAGAGGAGAGGAGAGGAGAGGAGAGGAGAGGAGAGGAGAGGAGAGGAGAGGAGAGGAGAGGAGAGGAGAGGAGAGGAGAGGAGAGGAGAGGAGAGGAGAGGAGAGGAGCTCACACTGCTAATGCCACAGGTCCTGGCCTCTCCCCCTCTGTTATTTGCTCAATAGACAGCAAGCTTACATGGTTTTATTACACATATCAATATTCTATATCGAAATTAAGCCTGATAGAATAAAACTCACCTGCGTCAGGAGAAGGTACAGGACCAAGGAGGAATCAGCAGGCACAAAAGAAAGAAGAGAAGAGAGAGTGAGAAAGAATATATTAGATGGTATGAGAATAACACAATATATAGTATCTGAAATTATATGACAAAAATGATAGCATTGTTGGAAATTAGATCACGAACGTTGTTAATCAAATGTCAGGGTTGATGGCTTTTTTTTTCTCCAGATACCACCATGACACATAATAGGTGAATGGATATCATGTGGATTTGTCAATATGAAACTCCACCATCGACAAACGTGTGCATTCATCACTTCAATCTTCCATCTACTAGATTTTCGTCATTGTGTTGCATTTATCCACAATATCAGGAAGTGAATGAGAATGATGATGTTGACAACAGATGTACAAGACACCTTTTATCACAAAGACAGGCCCCTTAAATATTTCAGGTACTGACACAATGGAAACAAATAAAGATATGATCCTCCTTTCTACGTTTGCAGTCGATCCTATTTCCATTTATATAGCCCGCTAAAATCTGTTTAAGAGGCCCTGTCTTTTCTAATGAGATGTCACTTGATTTAGGGTCGGGGGAGTTGAAGGCTACAATGTTTCACAAAGGGCTTCTCCCCACCGCCGGGCCGTCAATACAAATCAATAGAGCCAATACAATTATTAATACAGTCCTGGCGAGTTAGATGTGAATGAGATGGATGACATTAAGCCAGATTGATCCAGAGGGAAATGGAATTCATAAAGCGCTGAATGCCATCATTATATTCCACACAATGGAGCTGGGCTGAGAGGGCGGAAAGCAGAGACGGTTCATTTGATGTTTCTGATTATATGCCTCATACATACTGTACACCTGTCCTATTATACACAATATACTGTACACCTGTCCTATTATACACAATATACTGTATACCTGTCCTATTATACACAATATACTGTACAGTACCCATCAGCCTGCTGCGATAATCACACACACAAACACTCATAACACATAATATAAATGCAGTCCCAGAAACACAGTGTTTGTGTTTATGCTGTGTGTGTGTGCATGCGTTTGTGTGTGCTGTGCGTGCGGCTCTACGTGTGTGTGTGTTCCTATTTGTGTGTGTGTTTGTTCCTACATGTGTGTGTGTGTGTTCCTACGTGTGTGTGTGTGTGTGTGTGTGTGTGTGTGTGTGTGTGTGTGTGTGTGTGTGTGTGTGTGTGTGTGTTCCTACATGTGTGTTCTGGCTGTGCAGAAAATCCACTACAGATTGTGTATTGTAGCCTTTTCTGTAGCCTGTCAACTATGTGTCTGTCTATCCCTGTTCTTGCCTCTCTGCACAGGCCATACAAACGCTTCACACCGCGTGGCTGCTACCACTCTAATCTGGTGGTCCCTGCGCGCACAAACCACGTGGAGTTCCAGGTCTCCGGCAGCCTCTGGAACTGCCGTTCTGCGGCCAACAAGGCAGAGTTCATCTCAGCCTATGCTACCCTCCAGTCTCGACTTCTTGGCGCTGACGGAAACATGGATTACCACAGAAAACACTGCTACTTCTACTGCTCTTTCCTCGTCTGATCATGTGTTCTCGCATAGGAAAGGAGTGGAAAGAAGGAGGCAGAGAGAAATTAATCGAAGGCAGACGTCGGCAGGTTAAAGTCACCCAGAACTGTGAGGGGTGAGCCATCCTCAGGAAAGGAACTTATCAAGGGCATCTGGTCAGCGCGGCGGTGGCACAGGAATCCTCATCTCTCCCAAGTGGACATTCTCTCTTTTCCCCCTGACCCATCTGTCTATCTCCTCATTTGAATTCCATGCTGTCACAGTCACTAGCCCATTCAAGCTTCACATCCTTGTCATTTATCGCCCTCCAGGTTCCCTTGTAGAGTTCATCAATGAGCTTGACGCCTTGATAAATTCCTTTCCTTAGGATGACTCACCCCTCACAGTTCTGGGTGACTTTAACCTGCCGATATCTGCCTTCGATTAATTTCTCTCTGCCTCCTTCTTTCCACTCCTTTCCTCTTTTGACCTCACCCTCTCACCGTCCCCCCCTACTCACAAGGCAGGCAATACGCTTGACCTCATCTTTATTAGACGCTGTTCTTCTACTAATCTCACTGCAACTCCCCTCCAAGTCTCCGACCACTAATAATAATAATAATAATATGCCATTTAGCAGACGCTTTTATCCAAAGCGACTTACAGTCATGCTTGCATACATTTTTGTGTATGGGTGGTCCCGGGGATCGAACCCACTACCTTGGCGTTACAAGCGCCGTGCTCTACCAGCTGAGCTACAGAGGACCACACTACTTTGTATCCTTTTCTCTCTCGCTCTCCTCCAACACTACTCACTCTGCCCCTACTCAGATGGTAATGCGCCGTCGCAACCTTCGCTCTCTCTCTCCCGCTACTCTCTCCTCTTTCATCCTATCATCTCTTCCCTCTGCTAAATCCTTCTCCCTCCGGTCTCCTGACTCTGCCTCCTCGACCCTCCTCTCCTCCCTTTCTGCATCTTTTGACTCTCTATGTCCCCTATCCTCACGGCCGGCTCGGTCCTCCCCTCCTGCTCCATGGCTTGACGACTCATTGCGAGCTCACAGAACAGGGCTCTGGGCAGCCGAGCGGAAATGTAGGAAAACTAGACTCCCTGCGGACCTGTCATCTTTTCACTCCCTCCTCTCTACTTTTTCTTCCTCTGTTTCTGCTGCTAAAGCCACTTTCTACCACTCTACATTTCAAGCCTCTGCCTCTAACCCTAGGAAGCTCTTTGCCACCTTCTCCTCCCTGCTGAATCCTCCTCCTCCTCCCCCTCCCACCTCCCTCTCTGTGGATGACTTCGTCAACCATTTTGAAAAGAAGGTTGACGACATCCGATCCTCATTTATTAAGTCAAATGACACCGCTGGTCCTGCTCACACTGCCCTACCCTATGCTTGAGTTCTTTCTCCCCTCTCTCTCCAGATGAAATCTTGCGACTTGTGACGGCCGGCCGCCCAACAACCTGCCCGCTTGACCCTATCTCCTCCTCTCTTCTCCAGACCACTTCCGGAGACCTTCTCCCTTACCTCACCTCACTCATCAACTCATCCTTGACTGCTGGCTATGTCCCTTCCGTCTTCAAGACAGCGAGAGTTGCACCCCTCCTCAAAAAACCTACACTCGATCCCTCCGATGTCAACAACTACAAACTAGTATCCCTTCTTTCTTTTCTCTCCAAAACTCTTGAGTGTGCCGTCCCTAGCAAATTCTCCTGCTATCTCTCTCAGAATTACCTTCTTGATCCTAACCAGTCAGGTTTCAAGACTGGTCATTCAACTGAGACTGCTCTTCTCTGTGTCACGGAGGCTCTCCGCACTGCCAAAGTTAACTCTCTCTCCTCTGCTCTTATCCTTCTAGACCTGTCTGCTGCCTTTGAAACTGTGAACCATCAGATCCTCCTCACCACCCTCTCCGAGTTGGGCATCTCCGGCGCTGCTCACTCTTGGATTGCGTCATACCTGACAGGTCGCTCCTACCAGGTGGCGTGGCGAGAATCTGTCTCCGCACCATGTGCTCTCACCACTGGTGTCCCCCAGGGCTCAGTTCTAGGCCCTCTCCTATTCTCTCTATACACCTAGTCACTTGGCTCTGTCTTATCCTCACATGGTCTCTCCTATCATTGCTACGCAGACGACACACAATTAATTTTCTCCTTTCCCCCTTCTGATAACCAGGTGGCGAATCGCATCTCTACATGTCTGGCAGACATATCAGTGTGGATGTCGGATCACCACCTCAAGCTGAACCTCGGCAAGACGGAGCTGCTCTTCCTCCCGGGGAAGGACTGCCCGCTCCATGATCTCACCATCACAGTTGACAACTCCATTGTGTCCTCCTCCCAGGGTGCAAAGAACCTTGGCGTGACCCTGGACAACACCCTGTCATTCTCTGCTACCATCAAAGCGGTGACCCGATCCTGCAGGTTCATGCTCTACAACATTCACAGAGTACGACCCTACCTTACACAGAAAGCGGCACAGGTCCTAATCCAGGCGCTTGTCATCTCCCGTCTGGATTACTGCATCTCGCTGTTGGCTGGGCTCCCTCCCTGTGCCATTAAACCCCTGCAACTTATCCAGAATGCTGCAGCCCGTCTGGTGTTCAACCTTCCCAAGTTCTCTCACGTCACCTCGCTCCTCCGCACACTCCACTGGGTTCCAGTTGAAGCTCGCATCTACTACAAAACCATGGTGCTTGCCTACGGAGCTGTGAGGGGAATGGCACCTCCTTACCTTCAGGCTCTGATCAGACCCTACACCCAAACGAGGGCACTACGTTCATCCACCTCTGGCCTGCTAGCCCCCCTACCTCTACGGAAGCACAGTTCCCGCTCAGCCCAGTCAAAGCTATTCACTGCTCTGGCACCCCAATGGTGGAACAAGCTCCCCCACGACGCCAGGACAGCAGAATCACTGACCACCTTCCCGAGACACTTGAAACCCTACCTCTTTAAGGAATACCTGGAATAGTATAATAGTAATCCTTCTATCCCCCCTTTGCTACCACTGTCTTTTGTCTAAACTAACACCTGACTTATTTCACCTGCTAGCACTGACTTGTTTAAAGAAATGTACTTATTGTGATCGAGATGTAGTTGTCCCTGATTGCAATGACTTTGCTCACAGATGCTTCTTTGAAGAAGTGTACTTACTGTGATCAAGATGTGGTTGTCCCACTGGCTATCCTAAGTTGAATGCACCAATTTGTAAGTCGCTCTGAATAAGAGTGTCTGCTAAATGACTTATACGTAAATGTAAGTGTATTGGCTCTCTGTTGGCCCATGGAGAAGGGGCTTGGTCACCAGCCAGCCACTGAGTCCCAGGTGTCTTTCCCAAATGGATATTCACCCAGGAGATTAGCCCAGCTCCCAGTGCAGCTCCCAGTTCAGCTCCCAATGGGCCCAGTGCCAGAGCCAATTACACAGCATCAACGCTGGTAAACACACAGACACACACAGGCCAGGAGTCTGACTGTTTGAATAACCCCCAGCACAACAACAGACTGGATATACCAGTAAAGCCCTGATTATTGTCATTAAAGCCCATATAGTACAGCTTCATTAGATTCTTCACAAGTCATGTTGAAAATGAAATGAAAGGAATTATCTGTGGATTTACCCAAGGGTTTATTGAGGACAACAGACGGTTGACATCTATTCCTATCCCTGTCCATTCCGGGTCAGTTAGCACATCATTCAGTCATAACACTGTAACACTTTGGTAGCACCATCCTACCCAGAGTGGACTGAGGAGCCTGAAGAGGTGTACAGTCAGTGGAGGGTGTAAAGTGTTGACTGACTCAGAGTGTATGTGCCATTGTTATGGTTGCTGGTGCCAGCAGCAGCTGCTCCTGCTCCTCCCTGGCCAATCAGCCAGTCACATGGCAACAGGAAGCACAGGAACCCGCCCTCTGAGCTCTGTGCTCCTGCTCCTCCCTGGCCAATCAGCCAGTCACATGGCAACAGGAAGCACAGGAACCTCTGAGCTCTGCTCTTACTGCACAGACAGGTGTACAGTCTGGCCGTCCGAACACACACACACACAAACAAACACACACACACACACACACACACACACTCATGCAAGCATACTTACTAGATCTGGGTGATATGGAGACAAATCCATATCGCGATACATTTCCTGAATGAATGATATTTATAACATGAATGTTCTCCACAGTTTTTGTTTTTGTATTATCCTTTATGTTACTACAACTAGTCCCATTAATAATCACCCATGTTAGCAAACTTTTTTCATTTCAAACTTCACATTTCTCTAGTATAAGCTACTTATCATAATGAACTATATCAGCAAAATGCTTACTCTTACTCAAGCACACACACTTACACAAGCACACACACTCACTCAAGCACACACACACACAAGCACACAAGCACACACACTTATTTAAGTACATACAAACACACACATACACATTTACGCAGGGGTTAGAAGCATGAAACAAGCAATCAAGTGGTGATTGGAGACATTGTTGTAGCAGCCATCACTGAAAATCTGAACTTTCACTGTGAAATGAGGTGAAATGAGGGGAGAAATCCAATCTAGGTTGCAATCCCACATTTCTGAACAGTCTCTGTGTTGTGAAGAAAGTTCAGTGGGTTTCTTAAACTTAAAGATTCTCCTGAGGGGCTAATGCAGCGTTTAGAAGGGCTAGTAAATAAATCCTGTAAAGCTCTGAGCGCTAAGAGCCCTCTGACTGATCCCCTTTCCCAATCCCCCCTGACCCTCCCTGTACTGTAACCTATCCCTATCCCTAGCAGTAGACTGTAGACTGTAGAGTAGCAGCCTGCCCTGAGGAGAAGCAGCGCTGGGCCACCCTACCACCACCACCAGCCCCCAGCCACCAGCCCTCCAGGTCTCTCTCTGCCACACTGAGACACATCAATGGACTCACACAGCGACACCACTCTAATACCCCAATTTCCCTCCCAATGTATTTATTTATACACATTCAAATCCATTTCAAAGGGCCGTTTGAAGAGTCTCTGGGCTTTGAAGCCCACACTGCAACACAACCCTATCTATCCCACAATCCTCTCTGGTGTGTCATTAGTACATCAGCTTCTTCCCTTCCCAGCGAGGGTCCTGATTAGCACAGTATAACACGTTAACATGAGAGGACAAAATAAGATATTAGCGTGGAGGTCCAGCGAGGGCTGGAGCCAGCTCTGATACCAAGTATAACAAACACTGATCTGACCAACTGAGATGGGATTACTCTGTTTACGCCCGATGTTGGAGGTCATCTGAGAGGAAGGAAGAAACACAGCACATAATGTGGCAGGAGGCATTACTGGCAGAGGTATGGGTCGTTTTGCTCTTTCTCTTTCAACTCTGGCTGCATGGCAACACCTTGACCTTCATACCACACTTCAATAACATAATGATAAACTGCAACTAGGGGCCTTGAGACATGACTAAGGGTTCACCATCAATGACCAATGCTCCTGCTCCCTGCAGGCTCATTGAATGAAAATTATGATTCAAAATTATTACCTTAATCAAAAGCAGGATTCTGAATAAAATATTTCCCAGCTAAATTAACGGATGTGACACAGTCTACCTTTGCAGTCTGAATGAAACATTTCAACATGGATGACTACTAATCTCAAAGCTGTAATTACACAACAGCCCAGAGTTACATGGAGAACTGTAGCTCAGTTTGTAGAGCATGGCGCTTGCAACGCCAGGGTTGTGGGTTCGTTTCCCATGGGGGGCCAATATGAAAATGTATGCACACGCTAACTGTAAGTCGCTCTGGATAAGAGTGCCTGCTAAATGACTAAATAACGTAAAAAATAAAACTGTTTTTCTCTCTCTCTTTTAATTATCAGTGGCTGGCAGTCTCAGTGTGTGGAGCTGTGCTAGTAATTCTTTAATTAACTTTTTGACTGCGGATGGGAGAGGACAGTGGTCTGCCCCCCCCCCCCCCCCCCCCCCCCCCCTTCCCTCCCTCCCTCCTCTCCCGTCTCATGGTCACACACAAGGGGACAGGCAGCTGGCTCCAGAAGCATGGTTGGTTTTAATTAAAGACGAAAGCAGATGCTTAATGTTTAATGTAAGGCAGCGTGAATTAACACTACTGTCTTTGTTGTGCGAATACTTAGATATGGTCATTTCCACATTTTCATACTTTCATAGAATGTTTGGGAATGAAGTATAGTAAGGCCTTTGTGAACATTCTATTACATTACAGAGTGGGAAATCAGCCGTGCGTTTGGACAATTGATAGACACACTAAAAACGTGTCAGTCTGGTCCAGGACCGGACTCTAACCGGTGCGCCATAGCCAATCAGAGCTACAGTAGGCCTATATTCAAGTAAGCCATTTGCGGGAAGATTCCCGGTTTTTGTGATGCTTGTCGTTTGGTGCGGCGCAGACAGGGTGACGTGGTGAAACAAAAGAGTCATTGCCTGCGCTTTTGAGTTTTGATGTTGAGTCTTTGTCCGTCAAAGTGATCCTGTATGAGCTTTTGTGCCGAACCCATTACAGTGTAACAGGTGTCAAGCATATGGACATGTGGCAGCAGTGTGTAGGAGGGGGGTTCTTAGGCATGAGAAGTGTGCAGAAGGGCATGAGACATTGGAGTGTGTAGTATCAGGGAAAGAAGCAGTATGTGTTAATTGTAGGGGTGCCCATGGTCCTGGGGATGAGAAGTCTCCGGTGAGAGGGAGGCAGGTTGAGGTTACCAGGGTTAGAGTTGTGCAGGGGCAGTGAAGAAAGTCAAGAAAGAGGGGTCAAGGGGGATGGATCGTGAGAGGATCCATGTGAGTAGTAGATTTGTACCAGAACAGAGGGATAGGCCAACGAGTAATATATGCTTCAGTAAGATTGGCTTCTTAGCGTTCATAGCAATGGTTATCAACTGTACTGCAGGGATGGAATTTAAGTCACAGAAAATAGAGGTTGTGGTGGCAGCTGCAGAGAAGTATTTGGGGGTACGCGATTTGACTGCAGAGGAGTTGCAGGTTGTGTTGAGTGGTGGAGTCCCGTCCTCCCAGGCCGTTGGCATGGTGTAGGACCAGATAGGGTTAAAGTAGTGGAATAGGGGGGTGGGTTTAAATGAGTGTAGGGTTAGATGGCAGAGACATTTTTACTTTTGTTTTTTCCCTTTCCCTGTTTTCCATTTTGTGGTGCAAAGTATAATGGATTTATTCCCCAGTCTAGTTGGTGGCGGTAATGCAACATATATTGGATGCCAACTGCTGTAAAACCTCATCGAAGAAGAAAAAAACATTGTGTGTTTACAGGCAGTAGCAACAGCGCGACTTTAGATCATTAGAAAGCATTCGCCAAAAGCCACAAAATACACCTGAATGGATTTTTGTAAATTCCACAAGCCTCTTATATTTGGAAACTTTACAGTCGTATTGATAAAAATAACCATGAACAGGTAGGCTCTCTCTCACTCAGTTGCCTCTGCACAACAACAACAAGATCAACAACTAATGTTAGCCAGAGCGAGATGAGCTAAAATATAATGAGGAAAGAGTACATAAACCCTCTCAAGCTTTTTCAGATTGTAGTTGACCATCAAAATTGCACTGATAAACGAAGGGAAATAGTAGCCTGCTCGCCCTTCTGCAGCTTGCCTGCCAATGCATGCTTGTACACACCCACGTTTTGACAACTGAATTGGAACTTGACTGCCTGCCCGCCCATTTGATCGATGCCAAATACATTTGATTGACAACCAAGAGATATGCTAACTGTGCGTAGTCGTACAAGTTCAGCATAGCTAGCTAGCCTGCCTCGGATTACAAAGGTTGCAATTTTAAATCCAGCGATAGAAAGTTGTTTATATATATACAGTGGGGGAAAAAAGTATTTAGTCAGCCACCAATTGTGCAAGTTCTCCCACTTAAAAAGATGAGAGAGGCCTGTAATTTTCATCATAGGTACACGTCAATTATGACAGACAAAATGAGGAAAAAAAATCCAGAAAATCACATTGTAAGATTTTTAATGAATTTATTAGCAAATTATGGTGGAAAATAAGTATTCGGTCACCTACAAACAAGCAAGATTTCTGGCTCTCACAGACCTGTAACTTCTTCTTTAAGAGGCTCCTCTGTCCTCCACTCGTTACCTGTATTAATGGCACCGGTTTGAACTTGTTATCAGTATAAAAGACACATGTCCACAACCTCAAACAGTCACACTCCAAACTCCACTATGGCCAAGACCAAAGAGCTGTCAAAGGACACCAGAAACAGAATTGTAGACCTGCACGAGGCTGGGAAGACTGAATCTGCAATAGGTAAGCATCTTGGTTTGAAGAAATCAACTGTGGGAGCAATTATTAGGAAATGGAAGATAATCTCCCTCGATCTGGGGCTCCACGCAAGATCTCACCCCGTGGGGTCAAAATGATCACAAGAACAGTGAGCAAAAATCCCAGAACCACACGGGGGGACCTAGTGAATGACCTGCAGAGAGCTGGGACCAAAATAACAAAGCCTACCATCAGTAACACACTACGCCGCCAGGGACTCAAATCCTGCAGTGCCAGACGTGTCCCCCTGCTTAAGCCAGTACATGTCCAGGCCCGTCTGAAGTTTGCTAGAGTGCATTTGGATGATCCAGAAGAGGATTGGGAGAATGTCATATGGTTTTTTGGTAAAAACTCAACTCGTCGTGTTTGGAGGACAAAGAATGCTGAGTTGCATCCAAAGAACACCATACCTACTGTGAAGCATGGGGGTGGAAACATCATGCTTTGGGGCTGTTTTTCTGCAAAGGGACCAGGACGACTGATCTGTGTAAAGGAAATAATGAATGGGGCCATGTATCGTGAGATTTTGAGTGAAAACCTCCTTCCATCAGCAAGGTCATTGAAGATGAAACGTGGCTGGGTCTTTCAGCATGACAATGATCCCAAACACACCGCCCGGGCAACGAAGGAGTGGCTTCGTAAGAAGCATTTCAAGGTCCTGGAGTGGCCTAACCAGTCTCCAGATCTCAACCCCATAGATAATCTTTGGAGGGAGTTGAAAGTCCGTGTTGCCCAGCGACAGCCCCAAAACATCATCGCTCTAGAGGAGATCTGCATGGAGGAATGGGCCAAAATACCAGCAACAGTGTGTGAAAACCTTGTGAAGACTTACAGAAAACGTTTGACCTGTGTCATTGCCAACAAAGGGTATATAACAAAGTATTGAGAAACTTTTGTTATTGACCAAATACTTATTTTCCACCATAATTTGCAAATAAATTCATTAAAAATCCTACAATGTGATTTTCAGGATTTTTTTTCTCATTTTGTCTGTCATAGTTGACGTGTACCTATGATGAAAATTACAGGCCTCTCTCATCTTTTTAAGTGGGAGAACTTGCACAATTGGTGGCTGACTAAATACTTTTTTTCCCCACTGTATATATATATTTTTTAAGCCTATCTGCATCTCTAGCTGTAGCCTACCGAAAAGTTGGCCACTGACCCACTCATCCAATGACATGACATCCTCCCAGCATCTAGATAGCTAGATAACTTTAGGCTCCATGTTTTTAGCTAGCTAAATAAATAGATAACCTAGACTATTAGCCACGTTATGACTGAAATGTATTGGGGGAATTTGCTATATTAATCATGCAAGGTACTGCATCCATCTATTCTGCCAACAATGCTTTACGTGGAATTTTGAGTCAAATATGACATTTATTTTTTATTTTGTACCTCTTAGAAAGTTTGTTTTGAAGCATAAACTGGGAATTTGATATTTTGTATATTATGATTGTCTGTTAGTTTTCTATTAGCAAAGTAGTTAAAATGCTGTCAGTTCCACTTTAAATGCTGTTGTCGATTCCTTGTGGGAGTCCATTGTGGTAAATATACAAAAATATCCATTTGAAGAGAGACCTCATTTTTTGCGGATTGTACGGTATGGACAGTTTTGCGTGTATATATGTAGCAGAGTGATGTTGTTACCCTACATTATCCATAGGCATTTTATTCTCAAGGAGTTGTACAGAGTACTTTTATTTTGATAGAGCAGAGAGGACTGGGTCAATGGGTCACCTCATGGTGATTAATTTATTTTGTATTAATTTACATTCCATTCTATGCCTATTATTTGATCATAGTTGGGTTGCTGACATTTCCTTTTATGTAAAAGCACTACACTGTATTAGCTCATGTTTAAAAGTGTGTAATGTCAGGTTTGGTCCATTTGTTTGGTAACCTGTTGCTTCTCCTTTTATTGTCCTCTCTCATCTGCCTGTCCTTTGGAGAAGGTATGTTGGCCTCTGCTACTATATTTTTATGTGTAAAAATATGTAAATACACCACATTACCAAAAGTATGTGGACCCCTGCTCATCGAACATCTCATTCCAAAATCATGGGCAACAATATGGAGTTGGTCCCCACTTTGCTGCTATAACAGCCTCCACTCTTCTGGGAAAGCTTTCCACTACATGTTGGAACATTGCTGCGAAGACTTGCTTCCATTCAGCCACAAGAGCATTAATGAGGTCGGGCACTGATGTTGGGCGATAAGGCCTGGTTCGCATTCGGCATTCCAATTCATCCCAAAGGTGTTCGATGGGGTGGAGGTCAGGGCTCTGTGCAGGCCAGTCAAGTTCTTCCACACCGATCTCGACAAACCATTTCTGTATGGACCTCGCTTTGTGCACGGGGGCATTGTCATGCTGAAACAGGAAAAGGTATTCATTGATAGTCACTGAGCTCTTCAGTAAGGCCATGCTATTGCCAATATTTGTCTATGGAGATTGCATGGCTGTGTGCTCGATTTTATACACCTGTCAGCAACGGGTGTGGTTGAAATAGCTGTATCTACTCATTTGAAAGGGTGTCCATATACTTTGTATATATAGTGTATGTTCTTTAAGTGGGAGAAGAGTTTTGTAATTTGTATTAATATATTTTGCTGCAATTCTCATTGTATATAATTAGATTTTTTATGCACGACTGCATTTTTTAAAGTTTTAGCTCTCTAACTAGGTTAGCCCTTGCATTGCAGCGATAACTCAGATGAGCAGTATTCAACACTCACAGAGGAGTCTTTGCAATATGAACATATGATTATAGTACATGAACCCTCTGTCTCTTTGTCTTATTAGGAGCCATGGTTAACGTCACGTAATATCCTTCCTTTTAACCATCAAATAAATCAAATAAATTAGAAGTGGTGACTCATCGTCCATGCCAAATAATCATGAATATTAAAAACCAAGTAAAACGATCTCAGACATATTGTACCATTCTCTATATTGGCTTCATATGTAGAAATTATATAAAAATGTTTTATTGATGTAATATAAAACCACCTCATCCTTCTGATTGTGGCTTGAGGACATCAATGAACTTGGAATGATGGTGAGAGAGAAAAGGGAAAATCAACCCAGGACTGGAGAGTAACCTTTGAAGAGGATACTGTTTGGCACCTCAGTCAGCCACTGGCGACATCTCCGCCGAGGCAGAAGTTAATTTCATTAACCTCTACGGGATCGGTGTCCGTTATACGGGACGGTTGAGCTAACGTGCGCTAATGCGATTAGCATGACTTTTGTAAGTAACAGCAAACTTTCCAGGACATAGACATGTCTTACATGGGCAGAAAGCTTAAATCCTTGTTAATCTAACTGCACTGTCCAATTTACAGCAGCTATTACAGTGAAAAAAGACCATGCTATTGTTTGAGGAGAGTGCACAACAACAAAAAACGTATCACGCCAACTTGTTTGATACATTCACCTCTGAAAGTAAATAATGTACTTACATTCAGTAATCTTGCTCTGGTTTGTCATCCTAAGGGTCCCAGAGATAAAATGTACCATAGTTTTGTTTGATAAAATCAATTTTTATATTCAAATGTATGACTGGGTTCTACAGTTTGAACCCATGCTGTCTCTGGCTCCACACCCACCCCGCCCGGCCATCTAGATGTGTGAAAGTTAGTGTATAAGCTAATGATCCATCATGTACGACATTCCTGAGAGTGTGTAAACTTACATGTTGTATTACCATATCATTTTTGTATGTTCTCTATAGTTATGTACTTGAAAATGTATCAAATGACCAATTCGGCACATTTGGGCAGACTTGATTCAAAATAGTCCAGTATTGCAATGCTTCACTGGCTCAATCTGAAACTTTGCACACACACTGCAGCAAAATAATAATAGAAAATGCATGTTTTTTTGTTTGTATTATCTTTTACCAGATCTAATGTGTTATATTCTCCTACATTAATTTCAAATTTCCACAAACTTCAAAGTGTTTCCATTGAAATGGTATCAAGAATATCCATATCCTTACTTCAGGTCCTGAGCTACAGGCAGTTAGATTTGGGTATGTAATTTTAGGCAACAATTTTTAAAAAGGGTCCGATCTTTAAGAGGTTAAGAAACGGCAGGAGGAGAGGGTGTGCAGCCTGTGGAGTACGATGATGTGTTGTTGCCATGTACTCAGTGGCATGCTGTGTGCGGACAGGTGCGCCAGAGCATGTGCGCAAGAGCTGACACTGCAACCTGTTTTTGTCAACTCTCTGTAGGTATAATAAAATTCATAATAAGAATTGCAAATGATTGTTTTTCTATTTTATTTTCTACTATAGTATATGTGTTGTGGTGTGCTAAGTGCATGGCATGTGTGCACCACAATACATTTTTGTGAGTGCTCTCTCGTCCGCCTATCCTTGGGAGAAGGTTCACGAGATAATTAGTGCAAGAGCTGACACTGCAACCTGTTTTTGTCAACTCTCTGTAGGTGGCAAATAAATCCCCACAAATAGATCCAGTTCTTAGAGTGACGTTATTTCAGACACAACACAGAATGAAGCACACTACATATGCAGTATTTGCAGTAGAGTGAACTGTGTGTTGGTGAGAAGGACTAAGAGCAGTGGTGAGGGCCAGTGACAGAAGGGTTTACTGTGGTGCACCCAGCCATGTTGGAGGAACCATGCTTATGTCTTATGGTGAACACTGGATTCTCCCCCATCTCCCTCTCTCTCTCTCTCTCCCGTTCTCTCTGTGGGCCTTTCACTGTCACCCTGACTGTTTTTAGGTCTGCTTTAATGACTTCAGGGTTAACCCTGGGAGAAGAGAGCAGCGGTGTGCTCCAATCTCCTCCCTGCTCTCTCTCTCTCTCTCTCTGTGGATGGGAGCAGAGCCCAGCTGGAGGGAAGTGATAAAGTCATGTTCTCAGCGATCTAACCTCCGCCATTCTGCTGGAGGTGCACTGATAGAAAGAGAGGAGAAAGAGTGAAAGTAGATGAAAGAAAGAAAAGCTTTCATTCCTATGACCTGCCCACAAGAGCACCTTGAACTGTAGTTGTCCTCTCCCTGGGCAGTTGAATGGTGCATACATCGTTTGATATTTCTCCTCTCGTAGTGTAGTCATTCAGGCATCCTGCTATAGTAGGCTTTGAGCTGCTCTAGTAATGGGTATTGATCATTCCAGCTCTCATGCTGAAACTCTGATGTATACTGTAATGATATAATGCAGGAACCTACTTCTGAGGTGCACGCATCCCCCACTCCTCCCGCCGTTTCTTAATGAAATTAACTCCTGCCTCGGCGGAGACGTCGCCAGTGGCTGACTGAGGTGCCAAACAGTATCCTCTTCAAAGGTTACTCCCCAGTCCTGGGTTCATTTTCTCTTTTCTCTCTCACCATCATTCCAAGTTCATTGATGTCCTCAAGCCACAATCAGAAGGATGAGGTGGTTTTATATTTTTTATATATGAAACCAATATAGACAATGGTATAATATGTCTGAGATCATTTTACTTGGTTTTTAATGTTCATGTTCTTATGGCATGGACGATGAGTCGGAAAACAGAAAGGAAAACGCAGCACACAGCTGCTCATGCTCCCAGGTGATGTTATTCATAACAACGTTTACACCCCTAGGTCTTCATCAGGCATCCATATCTCAGGTGGGGGTGGAAGGTCCTCTATATAGGGGCAGTACTCAGTGACATCACTTCCTGAAACAGGAGTTAGCAAATATATAACATAGGTTCACAATATTAACATTCAATGTATCAAAATATATGCTCATACACAAGGAATGTGATCAATATTTACGGTAATATATATACATATACAATATTTTTTTTATTATTTTTTTATTTAACATTTATTTAACCAGGTAAGCCAGTTGAGAACAAGTTCTCATTTACAACTGCGACCTGGCCAAGATAAAGCGAAGCAGTGCGATAAAAACAACAACACAGAGTTACATATGGGGTAAAACAAAACATAAAGTCAAAAAAGACAACAGAAAATATATATACAGTGTGTGCAAATGTAGCAAGTTATGGAGGTAAGGCAATAAATAGGCCATAGTGCAAAATAATTACAATTAGTATTAACACTGGAATGATAGAGCAAGAGATGATGTGCAAATAGAGATACTGGGGTGCAAATGAGCAAAATAAATAACAATATGGGGATGAGGTAGTTGAGTGGGCTAATTTCAGAAGGGCTGTGTACAGGTGCAGTGATCGGTAAGGTGCTCTGACAACTGATGCTTAAAGTTAGTGAGGGAGATAAGAGTCTCCAGCTTCAGAGATTTTTGCAGTTCGTTCCAGTCATTGGCAGCATAATATAGTGTGTTGAGCCTGTGGATCCAGAAAGATTCCCTTTGAAGAAGTTTCCTCTCAATGTCCCCTCCCCTGCATGACATCTTGACCATTTCTATTCCAATGTATCTCAGAGAACTAATAGGATGTTTAGCTTGTACAAAATGAACAGCAACCAGATTTTCTGTCTCAACTGTCCCTATATTGCTGTGGTGCTCACTGATCCGGGTCTTAAGGCTTCTATGGGTTTTCCCTATGTAAGACAGACCACAAGGACATTTCAACATGTAAATAACATTGGTGGACATGCAGGTAATCAGGCCTTTGATTTTAATCTTTGTCCTGTGCGGGGATGGGTAAATCAGTTACATTTGAACATGAAGCTGCATTGAGCACATCAGCCACATTTGTAATTACCCTCCGGAACCTTGTCCAATAAAGTTTCCCTTTTCTCTGGTGCATAATCAGATTTAACCACAATGTCTCTCACGTTTGGGAGTCTTTTAAAGACCATACGTTGTGGATATTTAAAGATGGGTTTCAATTGTGGGTCATTATCAACAATGTACCAGTGCTTCCTGATAATGTCCTTAAATGCCTTCCCCGATGGTGAGTATTGGGTGAAGCATGAGGGGACATGTTCTGCTTTTTCTTTAACTTTTGGTTGAAGATTTTCCAACTGTGTTAGTCCTTCAAAACGATCATGGACGATGAGTCGCCACTTCTAATTTATTTGATTTATTTGAGAGTTAAGAGGAAGGATATTACGTGACGTTAACCATGGCTCCTAATAAGTTAATATTCCAAAGACTCCTCTGCGAGTGTTGAATACTGCTCATCTGAGTTATCGCTGCAATGCAAGGGACTAGGAGAAGCCAGAGGGAACACCAGAAACTGTCATATTTTCCATTTCAAAAAACTCAACTCGCTGTAGAATGCTTAAAGAAAATACAGCGGCTGAACCACCATCGATCAAGTCTATTGCCATGGTTTTGGGTCTTTTACTCTGGTCCAGGGAATGGACAGTGTTTTCCACTTTTCCACTGATGGTCTGCAGACACCCGTACATTCAAAGCCCCAAACAGTGGGCTAACCCTCCCCTATCTCCTGGCCACAGGCCTCTGGAGGGCTGGGACATCCTTCACCTGCCGGCCTCAGATAGAGACCAGTCACTGATTAGCTGTAATGCTTCTCAGCTGGATCCTACTGCAAGGCTGCCCATGTGTTGCTAATTCACACGAACTGAGGTTCAGCCCCCATGTCGCCCTGACTCCCATGTGGCGGATGGGGGTCTGCCTGTCTTAAAGAGACAGGTGGTAATATTGACCCCTACAGTGAGGTACTCTCTTTTCATTAAATCATCTTATTTACAATGTATTGTCATAGTACGTTATCGAGGTAGCAGTAGTTGTCACGTTCGTTTAAGGACGGGTCAGACCAAGGCGCAGCGTGAAAGGCATACATGTTTATTACACCGAATAAACACGAACAAAACAACAAACAAACGAAACGTGAAGTCCTAAGGCTAAAACACAACACAAGCCTATAACCGGAACAAGATCCCACAACTAATGAATGCCAACAGGCTGCCTAAGTATGATCCCCAATCAGAGACAACGAGCGACAGCTGTCTCTGATTGGGAATCACACCCGGCCAAACATAGATCTACAACACCTAGACTGAAACATAGAAAACACAACATAGAATATTCACACCCTGACTCAACATATAAGAGTCCTCTGAGTCAGGGCGTGACAGTACCCCCCCCTTCCAAAGGTGCGGACTCCGACCGCACAACCTTTACATAACAGGGTAGGGGCCGGGTGGGCATTCCGCCTCGGAGGCGGATCCGGCTCTGGGCGTGACGACCACATACTCTCCGCCTCCCTGTTGCGCCCCTGGTCTAGTCTGGACCTCAGCGTGCTGCTTCCCCTCTCCTTCCTCCCACGATACTCCATGCCCTGTCTGGACCCTGGTGTGGGAGACCCCGAACCTGGAGTGGGGCTGACGTCTGGGTCTGAACTGGAGCCGCTGACCGGAGCTGGACCTGGCACCGGTGGAGCGGACTGCTCAGGCTCCGGACTGGAGCCGCTGACCGGAGCTGGACTGGGCACCGGTGGAGCGGACTGCTCTGGCTCTGGAGTGGAGCAGCTTACCGGAGCTGGACTGGACCCCGGTGGAACGGACTGCTCTGGCTCCGGAGTGGAGCCGCTGACCGGTGCTGGACTGGACTGGACCCCGGTGGAGCGGACTGCTCTGGCTCCGGAGTGGAGCAGCTGACCGGAGCTGGATCAGGCACCGGTGGAGAGGACTGCTCTGGCTCCGGAGTGGAGCAACTGACCGGTGCCGGACCAGACACCGGTGGAACGGGCACGGGCCGTGCAGGACAGGACACACGCATCACTGGCTTGGTGCGGGGAGCAGGCACGGGCCGGGCCGGACTGGGAACACGCACCACTGGCCTGGTGTGAGGAGCAGGTACGGGCCGGGCCGGACTGGGAACACGCACCACTGGCTTGCTGCGAGGAGCAGGAACGGGCCGGGCCGGACTGGGAACACGCACCACTGGCTTGGTGCGAGGAGCAGGAACAGGCCGGGCTGGACTGGCGAAACGCACCACTGGCTTGGTGCGAGGAGCAGGATCAGGCCGGGCCGGACTGGGAACACGCACCACTGGCTTGGTGCGAGGAGCAGGAACAGGCCGGGCCGGACTGGGAACACGCACCACTGGCTTGGAGCGAGGAGCAGGTCTGGTGCAAGGAGCAGGAACGGGCCGGGCTGGCGACACGCACCACTGGTCTGGTGCGAGGAACAGGAACGGGCCGGGCCGGACTGGGAACACGCACCACTGGCTTGGAGCGAGGAGCAGGCACGGGCCGGGCCGGACTGGAACACGCACCACTGGCTTGGAGCGAGGAGCAGGCACGGTCCGGGCCGGACTGGGAACACGCACCACTGGTCTGGTGCGAGGAGCAGGAACGGGCCGGGCCGGACTGGAGACACGCACCACAGGTCTGGTGCGAGGAGCAGGAACGGGCCGGGCCGGACTGGAGACACGCACCACTGGTCTGGTGCAAGGAGCAGGAACGGGCCGGGCTGGCGACACGCACCACTGGTCTGGTGCGAGGAACAGGAACGGGCCGGACCGGACTGGGCACACGCACCACTGGCCTGGTGTGAGGAGCAGGTACGGGCCGGCCGGACTGGGAACACGCACCACTGGCTTGCTGCGAGGAGTGGAGCAGCTGACCGGAGCTGGATCAGGCACCGGTGGAGAGGACTGCTCTGGCTCCGGAGTGGAGCAGCTGACCGGTGCCGGACCAGACACCGGTGGAACTGGCACGGGCCGTGCAGGACAGGACACATTCATCACTGGCTTGGTGCGGGGAGCAGGCACGGGCCGGGCCGGACTGGGAACACGCACCACTGGCCTGGTGTGAGGAGCAGGTACGGGCCGGGCCGGACTGGGAACACGCACCACTGGCTTGGTGCGAGGAGCAGGTACGGGCCGGGCCGGACTGGGAACACGCACCACTGGCTTGGTGCGAGGAGCAGGAACGGGCCGGGCCGGACTGGGAACACGCACCACTGGCTTGGTGCGAGGAGCAGGAACAGGCCGGGCCGGACTGGGAACACACACCACTGGCTTGGAGCGAGGAGCAGGCACGGGCCGGGCCGGACTGGGAACACGCACCACTGGTCTGGTGCGAGGAGCAGGAATGGGCCGGGCCGGACTGGAGACACGCACCACAGGTCTGGTGCGAGGAGCAGGAACGGGCCGGGCCGGACTGGAGACACGCACCACTGGTCTGGTGCAAGGAGCAGGAACGGGCCGGGCTGGCGACACGCACCACTGGTCTGGTGCGAGGAACAGGAACGGGCCGGACCGGACTGGGCACACGCACCACTAGCTTGGTGTGAGGAGCAGGAACAGGCCGGACCAGACTGGGAAGGTGCACTGGTGACACAGTGTGTATCTCCACATACCTGGGTTCCTTTATTAACCCCCACTCCTTATGTATCCTAACCAGCTCCTCTCTCCATGCCTCTACTTCCTCCTTTTCCCTACGAGCCTCCTGCAGTGCCTCCTCTTGAATGGATCTCTCCCGCTCTATTCTAGCTATCAGCCCCCGTAATGTGGTGGCCTCCTCTCTTACCCTGCAGATCCGATCCTTCTCTCTCTCTCGGCACTCCTCCGGGAGCCCCCACGAGTTAGGGAACAGAAACTCATCGTCGTCGTCATCCTCCGACTCCTCAGTATAAACTGTTCCCACTCTTCCTTCCATGGTCGTAGGGACTCAATCTGGAAACCCACCGGATGCAGTGGTCGGGGCTCTTCTCTCTCGCTCCCCGACCACTACTTTAGCACCCCCCCCCAAACATTTTCTTGGGGCTGCCTCTCGGGCTTCCTCCTCGGCCGGCGCCTTCTGTGTTGCCGCTCCTCTCCTGCCTGGGCTTCCTTCTTCGCCCAGGGTCCTTTTCCCACAAATATCTCCTCCCAAGACCAAATCCTCCCCACCTGTGTCCAGGGTGTTTGCTCCTGGGCACGCTGCTTGGTCCGTGTTTGGTGGGATCTTCTGTCTCGTTCGTTTAAGGACTGTTCAGACCAAGGTGCAGCGTAAAAGGCATACATGTTTATTTCACTGAATAAACACAAACAAAACAACAAACAAACGAAACGTGAAGTCCTAAGGCTAAAACACAACACAAGCCTATAACCAGAACAAGATCCCACAACTAATGCATGCCAACAGGCTGCCTAAGTATGATCCCCAATCAGAGACAACGAGCGACAGCTGTCTCTGATTGGGAATCACACCCGGCCAAACATAGATCTACAACACCTAGACTGAAACATAGAAAACACAACATAGAATATTCACACCCTGACTCAACATATAAGAGTCCCCTGAGTCAGGGCGAGACAGTAGTAGCAACCTGGAAAGAGGTGAGAGGTCACTGCTACAGTTTCTGTATGTTTCTATATTTTTCAAACAATGTCAGTATGGTTGACATTATCTATTTGCTTAAACCTTTGTATTTACCCCTTTCAATATGTTACAGCTCTTAAAAATAAAGGCAATTCAAGCCTTCATAATGTAAACGGCACAACATTCCCCTGGGGACATGCAGTGGCATTTAAAGAGCCATCTTTAAAAACCCTCACCAAGACCTAAGGATATGAACAGACAAAATATAAACGGACAAACGTTGTCCCATCTAGACAGACATTTCCTCAGAAAACCACCAACTTAATAGACCAACACAAAGTCCAAACAACAAGGTCCCTGCATGGCCAGACCACATGCTATTCAAGCATCCCCTGTAGACCTCTCCTGAGGTGGATTTTGACTTCTATTCATACTGTATAGAATATAAGTCTATAGAAGAGGTTGATGTTACATAGTAAACCCCCACAACTTTTTACAATGAAAAGCTACAGAGCTACAGGCATGGGAATTAAATGATGGAGTATGGATCAGTAGGGCTAATGGAATAAAGGAGTAAATAGCAGCACAAGGGTAGGCTTACATCTGACACACACGCACGGACACACACACACACACACAGGAAAACATAAATGTATACCCTGTTGCCTGTTTTGGGAGATTAAAACATAGAGAGAGGGCGTCAACAGAGTTCTGCCTGCCTAGCTACTGCGTCCTCAGGCTGTCAATCACCCAGGAAGAGAAGTTAAACTGTACAATATACTGTTTTCTGTGAATATCTCTAGAGGGGGAGAGGACTGTGGTGGGTTTAAAGCACATAGTGGATCAGGAGTTCATTACAGCCCTAACTGGAGCGCCATGCTGTATATCTACACTACCACAAAGATCAAAGATGCCCCAGAGTACCATGAACATGCTGTTATTATTTCCCCCTTCCTTCATTCTTGGCATTACACCTTTAGCCCTTCCTTGACCCTATGGGGATTAACATAGAGAGCATGGCCATACAGTAGAACAAGGTCACATCCTAGCGCAGTGAATACACAGGCAGTGGTTTGGCAGTGGCTTGAAGTCAGTTCAGGGATGGAAGCCAACCAAAAGCCGATGCAGAGAATCACTGTGGCCCACTGCTGTAATGAAAAAATAACAAAGGTCATAAATGTTCAAACACTTAGCATTGGAAGTCACTCTGTTATCAAACATCTGGCCGTTGAGCTACAGAGATCCTTCCCAGTTGGCCCCGCTGGACTCTAACTGACCCAGTGGGACAGCCTCTCCAGCATACTGCTCTCCAGTCATTAAAATCATCCAATCTTCACCAATCAGCAAGGAGATTTTAATCCTGAGCTGTTATTGGCGTGATCAATCTTGTCCTGGATCCAGCGGTTTCATCTGGTCACCTGCTGGCAAGTTGGCCAGTGGCCTGGACTGGGCTGGTAACTGGGCCTGGCGCTGGGCAGAGTAGTCTGCTAGGCCCGCTCCTCTCCTCTCGAGCCAAGGCAGGGGGCTAATTGAGCAGATGTTGGTAAACAAGCATTGGTGGAATGGGTGTGAGCCCCCCCAAAACAGGGTCTTCTCTTCAGCGCTCATCTTATGAGCAGATATATTTGGGGGAGAAATGAGCACATATGGCAGAGGGATGAACATCTGGCAAATGACCCATTCATATTTGATACCCTTCGCTTTTTGCTGCACTGCAAGAAGGGTAGAGTTGGTGAGAGTGGCACACAAGATAACGTTTAAAGGAAAATTATTCAATTTCTCATAGTGTTTGTGAGAAGGTAACTGGTAATGCTGTGAAACAGATAATTCAACCAATGTCCTATTTTCTGTTAAATATTGTACAAACTACAAAGCCGGTCCAAGACAGTTTTAGTGGTGCGACTATTAATAAATTATGAAGGCATCAGAATTGACAGCAAGCGTTGCTCCACACACCGGGAATGTACAATATTCATCTTTGTGGTTGGTTCCCCATGGGTAAAGCTGCATCCTGTCTCTTCCTGTCCTCCTCTCTCCAGCTGTTGGAGAGTTGGGCTAATTGCTGAGGATCGCCTTGCCTCTGTCAATCTACCTCTGTCCTCTGCACGCTCACAAGCCTGTGGATTGACAACAATAATACAATCAGCAGAGACAATAGAGGCAGAGTACAGGCTGAAAGGCCTCTCTCTCCTTTATAATACAGCTGTACAGGGAGACAGCAGAGAGAGGCCATGTCACACACAGAATAGACTGAGCTTTTTCATTAGATGCTAAACAAACGCCACGGCTGCAGAATGAATCCTAAATGAGAAATATAGTTTACACCCAGACCATCTGGCATGGCCTGGCATATTGAAATGAGCTGTAAATTGGCCAATTGAAAGCGATGTGCACAGGGGTGAAGGGAAGGTGCTCCTGGGCTGCTCTGTTTGGGTGGATGGAGATGTTATTGAGCAGACCTTGAATGGAGCAGCCTAATGGAGGCTTTCACTGTGTCTGCCTGTCCGTCCGTCTGAACAGAAAGGTCAATAAAGTGCCCTCTTTCTCTCCTCTCTCTCCCACCCACCCACACCACCATGCCTAACCCTCAGGCCCATTACAGCAAAAAGCTTTAGGCAAAAACAAATAATCTACTACACAAATAAGTAGAAATGGATGCACTCGTGTCCTGGGTGGCGATGAAGCGAGGAAATGGACAATGTAGTGATACTGGGGTCACTTCCCCATCTGATAGGTTAAAACCCAATACAGCCAGCCGACGAAGCATCAATCTCCATCCACTAAAAGCATAGTATTAGCTGGCTGTGATTATTCCCTCCATCCTGGATCACTGAGCTTTAGACGTTTGCCCTCGTTTGCCCTCTCTCCCTCTCCTCTCAGTAAACACAGAAACAACAGGCATGTGGAAGGCATGAGGACAAACGGGGAAGCAGATTATCGACCAAATGCCTGTCTGAACAGGGACACAATGGGTCTAATGTCCTCAATATCAACATGTCCTTGTCCAGTCCTTTGTCTCACTCTGAGAGGTCTCCCTCATGTAGACAGACAAAGAAAGGGAGAGATTGAGTTTGTCCCACAGAGGACATTAATATTAGATCTAGCGTACTGCTGAGGCACAACAACAGGCATATGGCTCCCCCACAGGGACTGACTGACTCCCAGGCAGCACCTAATGCAATCAGCACCACACACACACAGCCAGTGTGTACAGGACACAAAACACTCTCCTCTCAGCACGTCTGCACGCAGCAGAAATCATCATCACTCAAATCTGATTTGGGGCACAGAGCGTCCTAGCTGCAATTTCCTTTATTAAAACAGCCAGATCTCCATTTGATCCTGTTTGATGCTTTTGGTCTCTGGCGGCTCCCACTCAAGACCAAATCGGAAGGGTGTATGTGTGTGTGTGTGTCTATCACAGGAGGTTGGTGGCACCTTAATTGGGGAGGACGGGCTCGTGGTAATGGCTGGAGCGGAATCAGTGGAGCGGTGTCAAATACATCAAACACATTGTCATTCCATTTGCTCCGTTCCAGCCATTATTATGAGCCGTCCTCCCCTCAGCAGCCTCCACTGGTGTCTATGTGGGTGTGTGTTGTGTGTGTGTGTGTGGTATATATTTGTCAAGCTGTTTAATGACACAGTTTACATAACCAGGATAAATACAGCTATGAAGGGCTTTAAGGACACTGTGCTCCACTGTGCTTGTGTGTGATGTGCTGTGTCCCAGTGTCCACCCTGGTCCCTGTCTACAGGGCTGCTGTGTCTCAGTGTCCACCCTGGTCCCTGACTACAGGGCTATTGTGTCCCAGTGTCCACCCTGGTCCCTGACTACAGGGCTGCTGTGTCTCAGTGTCCACCCTGGTCCGTGACTACAGGGCTGCTGTGTCTCAGTGTCCACCCTGGTCCCTGACTACAGGGCTGCTGTGTCCCAGTTTCCACCCTGGTCCCTGACTACAGGGCTGCTGTGTCCCAGTGTCCACCCTGGTCCCTGACTACAGGGCTGCTGTGTCCCAGTGTCCACCCTGGTCCCTGACTACAGGGCTGCTGTGTCCCAGTTTCCACCCTGGTCCCTGACTACAGGGCTGCTATGTCCCAGTGTCCACCCTGGTCCCTGACTACAGGGCTGCTGTGTCCCAGTGTCCACCCTGGTCCCTGACTACAGGGCTGCTGTGTCACAGTGTCCACCCTGGTCCCTGACTACAGGGCTGCTGTGTCTCAGTGTTCACCCTGGTCCCTGACTACAGGGCTGCTGTGTCTCAGTGTTCACCCTGGTCCCTGACTACAGGGCTGCTGTTTCTCAGTGTCCACCCTGGTCCCTGACTACAGGGCTGCTGTTTCTCAGTGTCCACCCTGGTCCCTGACTACAGGGCTGCTGTTTCTCAGTGTCCACCCTGGTCCCTGACTACAGGGCTGCTGTTTCTCAGTGTCCACCCTGGTCCCTGACTACAGGGCTGCTGTTTCTCAGTGTCCACCCTGGTCCCTGACTACAGGGCTTCCTCTCAAGATGTCTGCCACAGCCTTCTCTCTACTTCATCTTCTTTAATCAGTGATGTTATTGGCATGCGTGGTTTTTTCACTGGGGTGAGTCAACAGGGGAGTGGATGCTGGGAGGATGTCCAATGGGCAGAACTCAGGAGAGTTGGACCACTCACTGCTGCCAAACCAAAAGCTGGACTGACCTTTGACTGCTGTCAACCTGTGTGACCAGAGCCATCCAAGGACTCATGCTTCTGCATCTCTCATGTCCTCTAGTGGGAAAGACACTCAGCTTCATGGGTTAACAAAATCCAACGACAGCTGTTTTTGTGAATACAGAAATCAGGGAAATCACTTTTCATTGTTTTATTAAATCACACCATGATTCTGTGACTGTGGAAAACAAACAAAACACAGACACACACACACACACACTCAGCTCCTGTAACAATGGCTGACTAGCACAGGGACTGTCATCCCATGTGCCAGTGTAGACTGAAGGGTGGGCAGGCTGTGGGTAAAAAGCAATACTCCATCTGTTGTGGTAAATTATTAACGCCCCATAAAAATGTAATCCATGCTAAATGTCGTCAATTTCTTAATTATGAGATTTCGGCTTTCCTCTCCGCAGACATCCCCCAGACGTTTTAATTTCCAATGATCCATATGGAACATTTGGAGAGGTTTCCAAGTTTGCCTTCACATTGGAATCTGGGAGCGTGTAAATAAAACCTCTCTCAGTCATATGGAGATAGAATTGACACTGTTCATACTAATCAAACTGAACTTTGCATATTGTAGTCTGATTACATCATTGTCTGTAAGCAAAAGTAGGCATTAGTTGTCTCAGAAATACATAAACAAATCTCAATGAAGCTGACAAAATGCACACTATGTCTCATCCAAACATTCTCCATTAAATACAATTGATTTCTAAACATATTTTAAAAAACAGCTTTAGAATACATTTTGATCAATGAGCGGCTCTACAGAATGAAATCCAGGTTTTCCCTTTTTCAGTTGGTGGCACCAGCCCATGATTTGGTTGCACCAAACATTTTTCATGAGGATAATTTACTTTACTGTTTGACCAAATTATGGGTTTAGCCTCCTAAAACAATAGGACGGTTTGATTGAGGTCAAAAATTAATGTGACTAGCTAAAAAAATCTTACTGGCACCAATAAAAAGTTGGTGTCACACTGCCAAGTCAAAGGGTCGCAAATGCAATTGCTTTGGTCGCAGTCTATTGGAATGTACACGTTGTCCTGTAACCAGTGAGAGCTGCTCTTTATTCTATACATAAATACTGCCACCTGCTGATATGCCATGGGCTCTCCAGTCCTAGCAAAGCTGTAAAATGGATCTGTAAATGTCTGGAAGCGACAGCCCCAGTATTTGGTCCAGGTTTTAACACTGTCTTAATCTATTCTACAGGCATCAGACCAGGGAATTGTGCCATTACAGGCAACACCGTCCACTCCTAATTGGAATGCTGACCAGCTGCATTCTGATGGGATTTAGAACGCCAGGGCAACAAAGCCCTCTGAGGAACAACAATACACATTTTCCCTTCCCTTTCTCTGTGACATCCATCAAAATGGCTGCTATGGGAGAAGGGGTTAATGGCATTATTTGTCATGCCAACCAAGGGCGTCAGCAGCCGTGCCCATTAGATGTGATGTCTTTATCAGGAGACGTGACAGCAGCCAAACGGCTATGTTCGCGTCAACATGGAACCATGCCTGCCAATTAAAACGGTTAACGGACTGCCGCTTTAATAACAGACACAAGGCCAGCCTCAGCCTCTACAACACCTGAGGAAGACTTCTGGATCATATCCAGGCTGTCATGGGCTAGTATAAAAGGGTAAATATAGAGGTACTATATTCAGGGAAATGTATGAATAAATATACTGGATTTGTAAAGGAGGTGCTGGTTCCCAGGACCATAGCAGGAGATGGGAGTGAGATTGCACTCCAGTTATTTACTATCCCGGGGGTCTGTTTTATCAAGAGTGTGGACATCAATTTGTTTTCCTTCGGAATAGCAAAAACAGGAACAAAGCTGATAGGAATCTGGTGGAGTAGAAAGAAATCACAATTTGTCTTCCCCTTGTATGACTCCAATGGCAAATAATAGATTTCCCCCATTCATGTAAACAGTGCATTTCCATAGAAATGGCCTATTGGGTGCGTCTCTGTGGGCCAGAGTGGGGGAGCAGGGGACTGGAGCTGTTAATCCTGTTATAGTTTCCTCCTCCAGTACCCTAGCTCTCAGCTGCAGCTCCTAGCAGCTCCAAGGTAGGGAGGAGGAGGAATAGGAGGAGGAGGGAGAGGAGGAGGAGCAGAGCCGCTACAATAACCCTGAGAGACAGGGAGAATCTCAATTGCATTCTCCTCGCGTCCCTCCTCTCTCACCTTCTCCTCCAATGGGTTTTGAGAAGGAGGCAAGGAAAGAGGATGCGAGGAGTATACAATTGAGATTCTCCCACAGGCACAGTTTCACAGGGATGCTCCTGCTCACAGCTCAAGGCTGAGGGAAAGATGGAAATATTCCATCTCTCTCTTTCTCTCTCTCTCTTCTTTCTCTTTCATGAGGAGCTGGAGCACTGCATTTCTCTCCCTCACTTTTCTTTTCTAAAGCAGCTCGATATAATGGGTACTGCCGTTTACTGCATCCAGAGGAGTGAAAAGAGTGAAAGGAAAACTGTATCTATTTGTATTTAAATAATAATGCATGCACAACAATATAATCAAAATGTATGTCTCAGTGAACTTGACAATCATACAGAGCCCAAATTATTGCATTAAAAAAGACTTGCTCATGTATCATATCATTTTGTAGTTGTCATATTACTGATGTGCAGATTTAACATTGAGCCCTAATAGCAAGACTAAGGAGTAATGAGTGCTGTACATCAAACCTAGCCCTTTCATTGATCATTTCAGTTTGGGGGTAATGGTGACATTTAGCTGAATACAATACTGAGTCTACCAGCAGACGGTTCCATTTGATTCAGCTGAGTTGCACTTCTGAAATGAGCTGTAGGCATACTGCTATATGTGTGATGAATAACACTGGAGGAAACTGAGAACACAAATGATTAGTCGCCAATCAAACAACTTCTACAACTTCTACAGCATGTCTCACAGTTATAAAGTATTTTGGTTTAATACATCATATTATTTGACAACTAAGCACAAATGCACATTTTTCAAAACCACTACAGCAGTATTCCTTTTTTTTGCACAACAAAGGCTTCTTGTCTGTAACCATAGTTTCACAGAGAACAGGGACTGCTCAAGCCAGCGCATGTCCTGGCCCGTCTGAAGTTGACCATGTCCATCTGGATGATCCAGAGGAGGAATGGGAGAAGGTCATGTGGTCTGATGAGACAAAAATATAGCTTTTTGGTCTAAACTCCACTCGACGTGTTTGGAGGAAGAAGAAGGATGAGTACAACCCCAAGAACACCATCCCAACCGTGAAGCATGGAGGTGGAAACATCAGTCTTTGGGGATACTTTTCTGCAAAGGGGACAGGACGACTGCACCGTATTGAGGGGAGGATGGATGGGGCCATGTATCGCGAGATCTTGGCCAACAACCTCCTTCCCTCAGTAAGAGCATTGAAGATGGGTCGTGGCTGGGTCTTCCAGCATGACAACGACCCGAAACACACAGCCAGGGCAACTAAGGAGTGGTTCCGTAAGAAGCATCTCAAGGTCCTGGAGTGGCCTAGCCAGTCTCCAGACCTGAACCCAATAGAACATCTTTGGAGGGAGCTGAAAGTCCGTATTGCCCAGCGACAGCCCCGAAACCTGAAGGATCTGGAGAAGGTCTGTATGGAGGAGTGGGCCAAAATCCCTGCTGCAGTGTGTGCAAACCTGGTCAAGACCTACAGGAAACGTATGATCTCTGTAATTGCAAACAAAGGTTTCTGTACCAAATATTAAGTTCTGCTTTTCTGATGTATCAAATACTTATGTCATGCAATAAAATGCAAATTAATTACTTAAAAATCATACAATGTGATTTTCTGGACTATTGTCCTGTAGCCCATCCCAGCCTTGTGCAGGTCTACAATTTTATCCCTGATGTCCTTACACAGCTCTCTGGTCTTGGCCATTGTGGAGAGGTTGGAGTCTGTTTGATTGAGTGTGTAGACAGGTGTCTTTTATACAGGTAACGAGTTCAAACAGGTGCAGTTAATACAGGTAATGAGTGGAGAACAGGAGGGCTTCTTAAAGAAAAACTAACAGGTCTGTGAGAGCCGGAATTCTTACTGGTTGGTAGGTGATCAAATACTTATGTCATGCAATAAAATGCAAATTAATTACCTAAAAATCATACAATGTGATTTCCTGGATTTTTGTTTTAGATTCCGTCTCTCACAGTTGAAGTGTACCTATGATAAAAATGACAAACCTCTACATGCTTTGTAAGTAGGAAAACCTGCAAAATTGGCAGTGTATCAAATACTTGTTCTCCCCACTGTATATATAACACATTTTGACTACACTGGCCCTTTAATAATTGCATGCACATTTACCCTACAATGGATGGGAAAAGCAATGCCATTAGTTGATAATATGCTGTGTGTTTCTCTCTGTTACTCATCTCTAACTTACGTTAGCATGGCACGCAGATCAGCCTACTGTTTATCTTCCTGTCTGGCTGTGTGTGTCTGTGTGTGTGTGTGTGTGTGTGTGTGTGTGTGTGTGTGTGTGTGTGTGTGTGTGTGTGTGTGTGTGTGTGTGTGTGTGTGTGTATGTGAAGGGTGGACTGTATATGAAGATGAAAGTCCAACACAGACCCAAGCCTTGTGTGTGTTCCAGAGGGAATATCTGTAACAATATGGCTCTCATGTCTGCTTTATGAAGGGCAGTGTGACTGACCCTCCAGTAGGATATAACAGATATCATTGTGACTGACCCTCCAGTAGAATAGAACAGATATCATTGTGACTGACCCTCCAGTAGGATATAACAGATATCATTGTGACTGACCCTCCAGTAGGATATAACAGATATCATTGTGACTGACCCTCCAGTAGGATATAACAGATATCATTGTGACTGACCCTCCAGTAGAATATAACAGATATCATTGTGACTGACCCTCCAGTAGGATATAACAGATATCATTGTGACTGACCCTCCAGTAGGATATAACAGATATCATTGTGACTGACCCTCCAGTAGGATATAACAGATATCATTGTGACTGACCCTCCAGTAGGATATAACAGATATCATTGTGACTGACCCTCCAGTAGGATATAACAGATATCATTGTGACTAACCCTCTAGTAGGATATAACAGATATCATTGTGACTAACCCTCCAGTAGGATATAACAGATATCATTGTGACTGACCCTCCAGTAGAATATAACAGATATCATTGTGACTGACCCTCCAGTAGGATATTACAGATATCATTGTGACTGACCCTCCAGTAGAATATAACAGATATCATTGTGACTGACCCTCCAGTAGGATATAACAGATATCATTGTGACTGACCCTCCAGTAGAATTTAACAGATATCATTGTGACTGACCCTCCAGTAGGATATAACAGATAGCATTGTGAGACAATAAACTGCTGCTATCCCAGCCTATTGTTGACATTAGCACATCAATTACTCACTCACCCCCATATAGCCCCAGGGCACAATAACAGTATCGCCCCCACACACAGGGATATAGAATAATACCCAGAACCAAAATGGAACATATGTCTATCAAAACAAATTAAGTATATGTCTTTTTAGCTTAACATGCCCATCAACAGGGAATATAATCTATGTTCCCTGTCTCTGTGTGTGTGTTGTTTCCCCTTCTGACAACCTAATGTAAAAAACATGGTGGAGGCTAAAACACACACTATCCATATTCATCTATAAATATCCAGAACCTCGTCTTATTGGTAACGCTGCACACATGTAATTAACTTTGCTTGAATGATCCGCCAGTGATCAGATAAGATTACAGTATGTATAAATAAGAAGATTATAAGATAAAATGATCATGCATATACATGGTGTGTTAGTTCCCCCTCTCCTATCCCTGCTGCTCTGCAGTTGAGTGAAGAGAAGTTGTCTGGTTATGTGTCCTCCTACCCCACCCTGTGGTCTGTCCCTGATATGCTTTTACTGACTACACACTGGCAGGGAGGGAGAGGCAGGGAGGTAGAGGCAGAGAGGGAGATGCAGGGAGGGAGAGGCAGAGAGGGAGAGGCAGGGAGGGAGAGGCAGCAAGGGAGAGGTTGAGAGGGAGAGGCAGGGAGGGAGAGGCAGTGAGGGGGAGGCAGGGAGGGAGAGGCAGGGAGGGAGAGGCAGAGAGGGAGAGGCAGAGAGAGAGAGGCAGAGAGAGAGGCAGGGAGGAAGAGGCAGGGAGTGAGAGGCAGGGAGGGAGAGGCAGAGAGGGAGAGGTAGAGAGAGATAGGCAGAGAGAGAGAGGCAGGGAGGGAGAGGCAGTGAGGGAGAGGCAGAGAGGCAGGGAGGGAGAGGCAGAGAGAGAGAGGCAGGGAGGGAAGGCAGGGAGGGAGAGGCAGTGAGAGAGAGGCAGAGAGAGAGAGGCAGGGAGGGAGAGGCAGAGAGAGGCAGGGAGGGAGATTTAGAGAGAGAGAGGCAGGGAGGGAGAGGCAGAGAGAGAGGCAGGGAGGGAGAGGCAGAGAGAGAGAGGCAGGGAGGGAGAGGCATGGAGGGAGGGAGAAAGAGAATGAGAGGGGGAAAGATGAGAGAGAGAAAAGAAAGAAAGATGAGAAAGAAAAGGGGAGAGAGGGGTAGAGAGATAGAAGAGAGCAAGACAGAGGGGGAGAGAGACAAAGATAGAGAAAGACAGACACAAAGAGAAAAGAGAGACAGAGCAAGAAGGGGAAAAGAGAGAGTGTGTTCTGAACCTGATCAGCCCTCCATCCAGTGTAATCTCTGCTCACTTTATGATTTATAGGGCACAGACGGGTGAATATTTCATTGTAATACATAGAGGCTAGCAGCTAGCTAATATCCCAGGCCCAGTCAGACTGGGGCATTAAGGAGAGGCATGAATACATTGAGGTTGTTATGCCTTGCCTTAATCAATCAGGGCACACAGTCGGTGGAACTGCTAAGAGAAACACTCTGTTCTCATTACACAGACAAATCATACATAACATTAGGCATTATAAATTATATGCAAACCCCGGGTTACTCCACCCAACCCTAATGACCAAGAATTCTCTATCAGGACGAGGAGATAAGACTAGCGCAATACATATTTGAGATGGTTTTTGGATATAGACTATAGAAACTGCAAAAAGGGACCAAATAGCCTCTAAAATGGGATATAGAAACGTATATTGTTCTTCAGAATGTTATTAGGCCTATGTTGCTAAAACACAAGGCTTTGCAACTGGAGACCCTATTTCCATGTGCCTCCAAAGAAAACTGGGCCTGTCACCATAATACAAACATTAGAATATTGGGGGAATATAAAATGTCATGAATAAAATTATGTTGTCTTCCAAATGAATTCCTTCGCATTGCCTGAGAAATCAGCTTTGACAGACAAACACAATTTACAGGTATATTTTTCTGAACAATGATAGTGATATGTCCACTCTGAGTACCAGTAAATGCCCATCGTGTCTCTCTCTCTGTTTCACTAAGAGGCTTATGGGTGTTCAATTTATTCGCTGACAACAACAGAGAGAAAAGGAACAGGGCTGGGAAAGGCTGAGAATCACCACATGTTCACATCACGTCTCGGAGGACAGGAGTGATACCCTATCTATTGTGGAGGAATCTGGGGCTGGGAGAAGGTAGTCTACTGCTGCTGTTCAACCCACACTGACGTCATAGAAATATCCCCATTAAGGGCCTGATTAGAGGTGTCTGGGAGAGGAGAGAGCTGAACAGCATAGTCCAGTATGTAGGTTAAACCTCAGCACCAGTCTCCCCACTCTACAGTCCAGTATGTAGGTTAAACCTCAGCATCAGTCTCCCCAGTCTACATTCCAGGATGTAGGTTAAACCTCAGCACCAGTCTCCCCAGTCTACAGTCCAGGATGTAGGTTAAACCTCAGCACCAGTCTCCCCAGTCTACAGTCCAGTATGTATGTTCAACCTCAGCACCAGTCTCCCCAGTCTACAGTCCAGTATGTATGTTCAACCTCAGCACCAGTCTCCCCAGTCTACAGTCCAGGATGTAGGTTAAACCTCAGCATCAGTCTCCCCAGTCTACATTCCAGGATGTAGGTTAAACCTCAGCACCAGTCTCCCCAGTCTACAGCACAGTATGTAGGTTAAACCTCAGCACCAGTCTCCCCAGTCTACAGTACAGTATGTAGGTTAAACCTCAGCACCAGTCTCCCCAGTCTACAGTCCAGTATGTAGGTTAAACCTCAGCACCAGTCTCCCCAGTCTACAGCACAGTATGTAGGTTAAACCTCAGCACCAGTCTCCACAGTCTACAGTCCAGTATGTAGGTTAAACCTCAGCACCAGTCTCCCCAGTCTACAGTACAGTATGTAGGTTAAACCTCAGCACCAGTCTCCCCAGTCTACAGTCCAGTACAGTATGTAGGTTAAACCTCAGCACCAGTCTCCCCAGTCTACAGTCCAGTATGTAGGTTAAACCTCAGCACCAATCTCCCCAGTCTACAGTCCAGTATGTAGGTTAAACCTCAGCACCAGTCTCCCCAGTCTACAGTCCAGTCCAGTATGTAGGTTAAACCTCAGCACCAGTCTCCCCAGTCTACAGTACAGTATGTAGGTTAAACCTCAGCATCAGTCTCCCCAGTCTACAGTACAGTATGTAGGTTAAACCTCAGCACCAGTCTCCCCAGTCTACAGTACAGTATGTAGGTTAAACCTCAGCACCAGTCTCCCCAGTCTACAGTCCAGTCCAGTATGTAGGTTAAACCTCAGCACCAGTCTCCCCAGTCTACAGTCCAGTCCAGTATGTAGGTTAAACCTCAGCACCAGTCTCCCCAGTCTACAGTACAGTATGTAGGTTAAACCTCAGCACCAGTCTCCCCAGTCTACAGTACAGTATGTAGGTTAAACCTCAGCATCAGTCTCCCCAGTCTACAGTACAGTATGTAGGTTAAACCTCAGCACCAGTCTCCCCAGTCTACAGTACAGTATGTAGGTTAAACCTCAGCACCAGTCTCCCCAGTCTGCTCTAACAGCATCTCTCCACACAGCTCACTCTAGCAGCACTAGTGGGAATGGGTGTCCCAGGAGGATCTAGCTCAGGCTAGCAGCACTAGTGGGACTGGGAGCCCCAGGAGGATCCAGCTCAGGTTAGCAGCACTAGTGGGACTGGGAGCCCCAGGAGGCTCCAGCTCAGGATGAATCTCCTCTCATTCACTAGTGGCAGGGATACAGGGCTAGAGAGATACAGGGCTAGAGAGATACAGGGCTAGAGAGATACAGGGCTAAAGAGATACAGGGCTAGAGAGATATAGGGCTAGAGAGATACAGGGCTAGAGAGATACAGGGCTAAAGAGAAACAGGGCTAGAGAGATATAGGGATAGAGAGATACAGGGCTAGAAAGATACAGGGATAGAGAGATACAGGGCTAGAGAGATACGGGGATAGAGAGATATGGGGCAAGAGAGATACAGGGCTAGAGAGATACAGGGCTAGAGAGATACAGGGCTAGAGAGATACAGGGCTAAAGAGATACAGGGCTAGAGATATATAGGGCTAGAGAGATACAGGGCTAGAGAGATACAGGGCTAAAGAGATACAGGGCTAGAGAGATATAGGGCTAGAGAGATACAGGGCTAGAAAGATACAGGGATAGAGCGATACAGGGCTAGAGAGATACGGGGATAGAGAGATATGGGGCAAGAGAGATACAGGGCTAGAGAGATACAGGGCTAGAGAGATACAGGGCTAGAGAGATACAGGGCTAGAGAGATGGAGAGACACAGGGCTAGAGAGATACAGGGTTACAGGGATAGAGGGATACAGAAAAAAGGGTTCCAAAAGGGTTCTTCGGATGTCCCCATAGGAGAACCCTTTTTGGTTCCAGGTAGAACCGTTTTTGGTTCCAGGTAGAACCCTTAGAACCAAAAAGGTTCTACCTGCAACCAAAAATAGTTATTCAAAGGGCTTTCCTATGCGGACAGCAGTAAAACCCTTTAAGGTTCTAGCACCTGTTTTTCTAAGAGTGTAAAATATACAGGGCTAGAGTGATAGAGGGATACAGGGATACAGGGATAGAGAGATATGGGGCTAGAGAGATACAGGGATAGATATTTACGGGGCTAGAGAGCTACAGAGCTAGAGAGATACAGGGCTAGAGAGATACAGGGCTAGAGAGATACAGGGCTAGAGAGATACAGAGCTAGAGAGATGCAGGGCTAGAGAGATACAGGGCTAGAGAGATAGAGGGATAAAGGGCTAGAGAGATACAGGGCTAGAGAGATAGAGGGACACAGGCCTAGAGAGATACAGGGCTAGAGAGATGGAGGGATACAGGGACAGAGAGATACAGGGCTAGAGAGATACAGGCCTAGAGAGATGGAGGGATACCGTGATAGAGAGATACAGGACTAGAGAGATACAGGGCTAGAGATACGGAGGGATACAGGGATAGAGAGATACATGGATAGAGAGATACAGGGCTAGAGAGATGGAGGGATACAGGGATAGAGAGATACAGGGCTAGAGAGATACAGGGATACAGGGCTAGAGAGATACAGGGCTATAGAGATACAGGGCTAGAGAGATACAGGGCTAAAGAGATACAGGGCTAGAGAGATACAGGGATAGAAGGCTAGAGAGATACAGGGCTAGAGAGATACATGGATACAGGGATAGAGAGATACAGGGCTAGAGAGATACAGGGCTAGAGAGATAGAGGGAAACAGGGCTAGCGAGATACAGGGCTAGAGAGATAGAGGGATACAGGGATAGAGAGATATGGGGCTAGAGAGATACAGGGATAGATAGATACGGGGCTAGAGAGATACAGAGCTAGAGAGATACGGGGCTAGAGAGATACAGAGCTAGAGAGATACAGAGCTAGAGAGATACAGGGCTAGAGAGATACAGGGCTAGAGAGATACAGGGCTAGAGAGATAGAGGGATACAGGGCTAGAGAGATACAGGGCTAGAGAGATAGAGGGACACAGGACTAGAGAGATACAGGGCTAGAGAGATGGAGGGATACAGGGATAGAGAGATACAGGGCTAGAGAGATACAGGGCAAGAGAGATGGAGGGATACAGGGATAGAGAGATACAGGGCTAGAGAGATACAGGGATACAGGGCTAGAGAGATACAGGGCTATAGGGATACAGGGCTAGAGAGATACAGGGCTAAAGAGATACAGGGCTAGAGAGATACAGGGATAGAGGGCTAGAGAGATACAGGGCTAAAGAGATACAGGGCTAGAGAGATACAGGGATAGAGGGCTAGAGAGATACAGGGATAGAGAGATACAGGGATACAGGGATAGAGAGATACAGGGCTAGAGAGATACAGGGCTAGAGAGATATAGGGATACGGGGCTAGAGAGATACAGGGCTAGAGAGATAGAGGGATACAGGGCTAGAGAGATACAGGGCTAGAGAGATAGAGGGATACAGGGCTAGAGAGATACAGGGCTAGAGAGATATAGGGCTAGAGAGATACAGGGCTAGAAAGATACAGGGATAGAGCGATACAGGGCTAGAGAGATACGGGGATAGAGAGATATGGGGCAAGAGAGATACAGGGCTAGAGAGATACAGGGCTAGAGAGATACAGGGCTAGAGAGATACAGGGCTAGAGAGATGGAGAGACACAGGGCTAGAGAGATACAGGGTTACAGGGATAGAGGGATACAGAAAAAAGGGTTCCAAAAGGGTTCTTCGGATGTCCCCATAGGAGAACCCTTTTTGGTTCCAGGTAGAATCGTTTTTGGTTCCAGGTAGAACCCTTAGAACCAAAAAGGTTCTACCTGCAACCAAAAATAGTTATTCAAAGGGCTTTCCTATGCGGACAGCAGTAAAACCCTTTAAGGTTCTAGCACCTGTTTTTCTAAGAGTGTAAAATATACAGGGCTAGAGTGATAGAGGGATACAGGGATACAGGGATAGAGAGATATGGGGCTAGAGAGATACAGGGATAGATAGATACGGGGCTAGAGAGCTACAGAGCTAGAGAGATACAGGGCTAGAGAGATACAGGGCTAGAGATATACAGGGCTAGAGAGATACAGGGCTAGAGAGATACAGAGCTAGAGAGATGCAGGGCTAGAGAGATACAGGGCTAGAGAGATAGAGGGATAAAGGGCTAGAGAGATACAGGGCTAGAGAGATAGAGGGACACAGGACTAGAGAGATACAGGGCTAGAGAGATGGAGGGATACAGGGATAGAGAGATACAGGGCTAGGGAGATACAGGGCTAGAGAGATACAGAGCTAGAGAGATGCAGGGCTAGAGGGATACAGGGCTAGAGAGATAGAGGGATAAAGGGCTAGAGAGATACAGGGCTAGAGAGATAGAGGGACACAGGCCTAGAGAGATACAGGGCTAGAGAGATGGAGGGATACAGGGATAGAGAGATACAGGGCTAGAGAGATACAGGGCTAGAGAGATGGAGGGATAACGGGATAGAGAGATACAGGACTAGAGAGATACAGGGCTAGAGATACGGAGGGATACAGGGATAGAGAGATACATGGATAGAGAGATACAGGGCTAGAGAGATGGAGGGATACAGGGATAGAGAGATACAGGGCTAGAGAGATACAGGGATACAGGGCTAGAGAGATACAGGGCTATAGAGATACAGGGCTAGAGAGATACAGGGCTAAAGAGATACAGGGCTAGAGAGATACAGGGATAGAAGGCTATAGAGATACAGGGCTAGAGAGATACATGGATACAGGGATAGAGAGATACAGGGCTAGAGAGATACAGGGCTAGAGAGATAGAGGGAAACAGGGTTAGAGAGATACAGGGCTAGAGAGATAGAGGGATACAGGGATAGAGAGATATGGGGCTAGAGAGATACAGGGATAGATATATACGGGGCTAGAGAGATACAGAGCTAGAGAGATACGGGGCTAGAGAGATACAGAGCTAGAGAGATACAGAGCTAGAGAGATACAGGGCTAGAGAGATACAGGGCTAGAGAGATACAGGGCTAGAGAGATAGAGGGATACAGGGATAGAGAGATACAGGGCTAGATAGATAGAGGGACACAGGACTAGAGAGATACAGGGCTAGAGAGATGGAGGGATACAGGGATAGAGAGATACAGGGCTAGAGAGATACAGGGCAAGAGAGATGGAGGGATACAGGGATAGAGAGATACAGGGCTAGAGAGATACAGGGATACAGGGCTAGAGAGATACAGGGCTATAGGGATACAGGGCTAGAGAGATACAGGGCTAAAGAGATACAGGGCTAGAGAGATACAGGAATAGAGGGCTAGAGAGATACAGGGCTAAAGAGATACAGGGCTAGAGAGAAACAGGGATAGAGGGCTAGAGAGATACAGGGCTAGAGAGATACAGGGATACAGGGATAGAGAGATACAGGGCTAGAGAGATACAGGGCTAGAGAGATATAGGGATACGGGGCTAGAGAGATACAGGGCTAGAGAGATAGAGGGATACAGGGCTAGAGAGATACAGGGCTAGAGAGATAGAGGGATACAGGGCTAGAGAGATACAGGGCTAGAGAGATATAGGGCTAGAGAGATACAGGGCTAGAAAGATACAGGGATAGAGCGATACAGGGCTAGAGAGATACGGGGATAGAGAGATATGGGGCAAGAGAGATACAGGGCTAGAGAGATACAGGGCTAGAGAGATACAGGGCTAGAGAGATACAGGGCTAGAGAGATGGAGAGACACAGGGCTAGAGAGATACAGGGTTACAGGGATAGAGGGATACAGAAAAAAGGGTTCCAAAAGGGTTCTTCGGATGTCCCCATAGGAGAACCCTTTTTGGTTCCAGGTAGAATCGTTTTTGGTTCCAGGTAGAACCCTTAGAACCAAAAAGGTTCTACCTGCAACCAAAAATAGTTATTCAAAGGGCTTTCCTATGCGGACAGCAGTAAAACCCTTTAAGGTTCTAGCACCTGTTTTTCTAAGAGTGTAAAATATACAGGGCTAGAGTGATAGAGGGATACAGGGATACAGGGATAGAGAGATATGGGGCTAGAAAGATACAGGGATAGATAGATACGGGGCTAGAGAGCTACAGAGCTAGAGAGATACAGGGCTAGAGAGATACAGGGCTAGAGAGATACAGGGCTAGAGAGATACAGAGCTAGAGAGATGCAGGGCTAGAGAGATACAGGGCTAGAGAGATAGAGGGATAAAGGGCTAGAGAGATACAGGGCTAGAGAGATAGAGGGACACAGGACTAGAGAGATACAGGGCTAGAGAGATGGAGGGATACAGGGATAGAGAGATACAGGGCTAGAGAGATACAGGGCTAGAAAGATGGAGGGATACCGGGATAGAGAGATACAGGACTAGAGAGATACAGGGCTAGAGATACGGAGGGATACAGGGATAGATAGATACATGGATAGAGAGATACAGGGCTAGAGAGATGGAGGGATACAGGGATAGAGAGATACAGGGCTAGAGAGATACAGGGATACAGGGCTAGAGAGATACAGGGCTATAGAGATACAGGGCTAGAGAGATACAGGGCTAAAGAGATACAGGGCTAGAGAGATACAGGGATAGAAGGCTAGAGAGATACAGGGCTAGAGAGATACATGGATACAGGGATAGAGAGATACAGGGCTAGAGAGATACAGGGCTAGAGAGATAGAGGGAAACAGGGCTAGAGAGATACAGGGCTAGAGAGATAGAGGGATACAGGGATAGAGAGATATGGGGCTAGAGAGATACAGGGATAGATAGATACGGAGCTAGAGAGATACAGAGCTAGAGAGATACGGGGCTAGAGAGATACAGAGCTAGAGAGATACAGAGCTAGAGAGATACAGGGCTAGAGAGATACAGGGCTAGAGAGATACAGTGCTAGAGAGATAGAGGGATACAGGGCTAGAGAGATACAGGGCTAGAGAGATAGAGGGACACAGCACTAGAGAGATACAGGGCTAGAGAGATGGAGGGATACAGGGATAGAGAGATACAGGGCTAGAGAGATACAGGGCTAGAGAGATGGAGGGATACAGGGATAGAGAGATACAGGGCTAGAGAGATACAGGGATACAGGGCTAGAGAGATACAGGGCTATAGGGATACAGGGCTAGAGAGATACAGGGCTAAAGAGATACAGGGCTAGAGAGATACAGGGATAGAGGGCTAGAGAGATACAGGGCTAAAGAGATACAGGGCTAGAGAGATACAGGGATAGAGGGCTAGAGAGATACAGGGCTAGAGAGATACAGGGATACAGGGATAGAGAGATACAGGGCTAGAGAGATACAGGGCTAGAGAGATAAAGGGATACGGGGCTAGAGAGATACAGGGCTAGAGAGATAGAGGGATACAGGGCTAGAGAGATACAGGGCTAGATAGATAGAGGGATACAGGGCTAGAGAGATACAGGGCTAGAGAGATACAGGGCTAGAGAGATACAGGGCTAGAGATATACAGGGCTAGAGAGATATAGGGCTAGAGAGATACAGGGCTAGAGAGATAGAGGGATACAGGGCTAGAGAGATACAGGGCTAGAGAGATAGAGGGATACAGGGCTAGAGAGATACAGGGTTAGAGAGATACAGGGATACAGGGATAGAGAGATACAGGGCTAGAGAGATACAGGGTTAGAGAGATATAGGGATACGGGGCTAGAGAGATACAGGGCTAGAGAGATTTAGGGATACAGGGCTAGAGATATACAGGGCTAGAGAGATATAGGGCTAGAGAGATAGAGGGCTAGAGAGATAGAGGGATACAGGGCTAGAGAGATACAGGGCTAGAGAGATAGAGGGATACAGGGCTAGAGAGATACAGGGCTAGAGAGATACAGGGCTAGAGAGATACAGGGCTAGAGAGATAGAGGGATACAGGACTAGAGAGATACAGGGCTAGAGAGATACAGGGCTAGAGATACAGGGCTAGAGAGATACAGGGATACAGGGCTAGAGAGATACAGGGCTAGAGAGATAGAGGGATACGGGGCTAGAGAGATACAGGGCTAGAGAGACACAGGGATACAGGGCTAGAGGGCAGAGGGTAGCCTGGGTCCCTTAGCTCAGCTCCAGCCTCATCCATCCTGAGCTGCATGGTCATGGTGTCTCCCTCAAGAGTTGTGGAAACAACTGAAACCTGGAAAAGAAAGCTCATTCTGATCCTAAAAACAAAGATGCAGTGTGAAGGTGTGTGTGTGTGTGTGTGCGTACATCTGTCCTATCACTGTGTGTCCGTTTGCTTGTTTGTGTGTTTACTTATGCATGTGTGTGTGTGTTTATGTGTGTGTTTATGTTTGATTTCACATGTAAGTGAGCAGACGTTTCCATTGTGCCAGGGAGCCAGCAGCAGCAGCAGCGGTGGTGGGAGGGAGGTGGTGGGAGGGAGGCAGCTGTGAGGATAGCAGCTTGTCAAAGCTGTCTCACTGGTTGATGTTAATATGGCAAAGCTAAGCTGGTAAAGGACTTAAGCAGCTTAGAAAGTACAGGGAAATAAACTTGATGATTCCTCTGCAGTTTGGAAAATTTAAATCCTGGAGAGTTTAAATGCACATTATACCGCGTTCTGATCACCTGACAACTTGGCTGATTACAATTTGCACATTGGATTGGAAAAATAAGATAAATCAGCATTTCATGTTGTGCCAGTGATATGACATTGATTCACGCATATCGTCTGTAAAAAATAAAAATAAAAATAAATAATGTATGCATTAAAAATAGGGGCACACAATTACTAAATAGTCTTAACCATTTGAGACACTAATAAGAATCTAACTACATCAAGGGCTATGTTTAGATTGATTGACTTCAGTCCACTCACAGCTGGGCTGCCAATTGGAATGGGTTTAACTACATCAGGAATCAATGCAGTGTCTGGGCCTAACATGGTGAATCACCTATATTCATTAGGAAATGACGGTTAAAAGGTCCAATGCAGCCATTTTTATCTAATATCAAATAATTTCTGGGTAACAATTAAGTACCTTACTCTGAAGAAAAAAAGTTTTTAGCTAAAAGCAATTTCTCAAGCCAGAATTTTGCTAGGACTGTCTGGGAGTGGTCTGAGGGGGGAGGGGAAAACCGAAACTATCTGTTATTGGCAAAGAGGTTTGTACTATTAACTAATTTACCGCCTGGTGATGTTACAAGGCAGTTCAAAACTCCCTCCCACCAAACAGGCAGACATTTCAGGCAGTCTTTTCAAACAGCTCTTACACTAAAAGGGCACTACCATCAATTTTACAATGTCACAGTATAATTCCAACCTCATAGTGTGGAAAAATATATATAAAAGACAGGGAAATCACATTTTTGATTGCACTGGGCCTTTAAATCGACCTCATCTCTTGTCTTTGTTTTGGTCTCTTATCCTATGTCTTGGCAGGGGATAAACCAATATAAACCCTGGATTGAATAAATACATACATCATTGGGATAAACAGGAGGGTATCACCTCTCGACATAGGATCAAGTGGCAAGGACATGATCAAAATGAATCGGTAAACGCATCTACAAAACTAACATCCTCACTCGGCCAACAGTAAATCTCCCGTATAGACTCAGTGCTGTGATGCCACAGGTTGTCACAGTACACATCATAACACACTGAATACACTATATGACAGATCCATAGTGATCAGTCCTCCAGGAATTAATCACACAAATGGACCCAATACTTCAGCTGAAATGTAATTCAGAATGCTGTTTATTACATGGGGAACATTTCCATCATGGTATGTGGATCTGAAGTCACATTGGACTGTGGCCGCTGATGATTTATTGTTTAAGCCTTATAGTTTTATTGATTTCCTGTCTGGACTGTCGGATGTCAGCGCTGACCTGAATGTTGACCTTGTCAGAACAGGGGTCCATCGGTGACAGTTGACTCTGTCGCTCCCCCTTTCAGCCTGACACCACCCCTCACTGTTCCCCTCTCCCCTCCCCTCTTTAGCTCTCCTCTCCTCTGCTCTCCTCTACTCCTCTCCTCTTCTCTTTACCTCTCCTCTCCCCTCCCCTCCCCTCTCCCCTCCTCTCTTTACCTCTCCTCCCTCCCTCCCTCCCTCCCACTACCTCATCCTCTCCCCTACCCTCTCTCCTCCCATCTCCTCTCCTCTACTCTCCTCTGGCAGCTTTGGTAGGTTCCATTTTCACCCCAAATTCCTCCTGCCATGATAATACCCCCAATAACAGCCATAATCCCAGCATGCAGCGCTGCTCAATTACAGCCTTCAGGAGGATGGGATTATGGACAGGGATGGCAGGGAGGGAGGGAGGGGCAGGGGGATGAGAGGGGGAGAGAGAGAGGGGAGGCAGGCTTTTACTGCCATGAAGGGCTGTAGATGCACAGACAGGCGCAGCGGCAGAGGGTAAATGCCAAATAGGCTGTCACCAGCCGACAGCGCACTGAAGTGGAGAGAAACACAGCAGCACAGTAGAATGGGGAGGGAATGGGATGGAGGGGTGTCTGATGGGGGAGAGGATGGAGGTGGAGGGGTGTCTGATGGGGGAGGGAGGTGGAGGGGTGTCTGATGGGGGAGGGAGGGAGGGAGGTGGAGGGGTGTCTGATGGGGGAGGGAGGGAGGGAGGTGGAGGGGTGTCTGATGAGGGAGGGAGGTGGAGGGGTGTCTGATAGGGGGAGAGAGGGGGAGGTGGAGGGGTGTCTGATGGGGGAGGGAGGGAGGTGGAGGGGTGTCTGATGGGGGGAGGGAGGGAGGTGGAGGGGTGTCTGATGGGGGGAGGGAGGGAGGTGGAGGGGTGTCTGATGGGGGGAGGGAGGGAGGTGGAGGGGTGTCTGATGGGGGAGGGAGGGAGGTGGAGGGGTGTCTGACTGGGGGAGGGAGGGGGAGGTGGAGGGGGTCTGACAGGGAGGGAGGGGGAGGTGGAGGAGTGTCTGACGGGGGAGAGGGGGAGGTGGAGGGGTGTCTGATGGGGGGAGGGAGGGGGAGGTGGAGGGGTGTCTGACAGGGAGGGAGGGAAACACAACGGGTGGTGGGGATGTTGGTTGGGGTGGTTAGAGTCACAGCTTCAGCTCAAAAACATGTATGCCCATCTAGCTAGTGCACCCATTGTGAGAGAGTGTGGAGCTCATAAAAATAAGGCAGGGGGCTTATGTCTCCACAGTACCAATTACTGAATCAGCTACACATATCCCCCCCCCTCCCCCACTCCCCCATCCCTTCAGTAGTGAATGTTGATTGAGAGGGTGCTGGCAGGAAGATGAACAGTAATCAACTCCACATCAGAACAGGCGCGGTCTCACACACAGACCCTGCTAGCCATGCAGGCATCCAGCAGCCAACACACAAATCTGTGTTTGCAGAGAAGATTACATTTACCCACAAGTGAATGTTCAGGTCTCTGTGTTTGGGTGCACATCAGTAGACATTTAAACGGCCCACAAAATATACTATGAAGTTTGATTGATTATGCTCAATAGAATGTGTGAGAATTGGAATGTTTCATTCAATTTTGGGGGGAGACTCCTATGAATTTTAGGAGTGTTTTGGTACTCAACTCAATACAACATGAAGTAAAAGGGCATATCAGATGACGCTGACAGTCCCTCAATATGTGGTTCTTGTCACGGTTTCGGCCGAGGCTGCTCCTCTTCCTTGTTCGGGCAGGCTTCGGCGGTCGTCGTCTCCGGAGTACTAGCTGCCACCGTTCTATGTTTCATGTTCTTTTGGTTTTGTCTGTTTCATAACACCTGTCCCTTATTTGTGTATTAATTGTTTCCCTTATTTAGTTCGTGTGTTTGGGTCAGGTGTTATGCGTGATTGTTCATTGTCAGCCTGCCTCTGTGAAGTTCGGATTATTTCTCTCGTTGTGTTTACCGAGAGCTCGCACTGTGTGCGCTTTTCTTGTTTTGACGCACTGTGTGTTTTGTGCGTAATTGTGTGCGCCACCCGGTTGGGTTGGCTACTCCTTGTTCTCGTTGCTTTGGGAACATTACTAAAGACGGTTGAAGTCATCCTGGGTCCTGCGCTTGATTCCTTCCACTCACCTACACACACCATTCTGACAGAATCACGCATCAATCATGGAATCAGCAGGAGCGACCACACCGACAGCCGAGATGGCAGAACGTCTTCGTGGTCAGGAGGACCGCATCAATCAGGTCTGTCACGCCCTGGAGGGAGTGATGAATACTCTGCACCGATGGGAGACCAGCGGGGTTCCCACACCTCCACCAACCGAACCAGCCCCATCGGTCAGCCCCCCCGTCTCATCTCCGGAACCTAGTGGGATTCGGCTCTCGCTCCCGAGGGCGTACGACGGCTCCACTGCCGGGTGTCAAGGATTCCTGCTGCAGGTGGAGCTCTACCTCGCCACCGTCCACCCGGCGCCCTCGGGACACGAGAGCGTCTCAGCCCTCATCTCCTGTCTCACCGGCAAGGCGTTGGAGTGGGCCAACGCCGAGTGGAGGAGAATGGACGCCGCTACTACGAACTATGCGGAGTTCTCCCGCCGCTTCCGTGCTGTGTTCGACCATCCACCGGAAGGGAAGGCGGCGGGGGAACGTCTGTTCTACCTCCGACAGGGGATGAGGAGCGCCCAGGACTTTGCCTTAGAGTTCCGGACCCTAGCGGCTGATGCAGGGTGGAATGAGCGGGCCCTTATCGACCATTTCCGCTGCAGCCTCCGGGAGGACGTCCAGCGAGAGTTGGCGTGCAGGGACACGTCGTTGACGTTCGACCAGCTGGTCGACATGGCCATCCGGCTGGATACCCTGCTCGCCACCCGTGGGCGTTCCGGAGGGGGGGGTTCGCCCATTCCACTCTCCAGCACCTCCGAGCCGAGCCCTATGGAGCTCGGAGGTGCTGGCGCTAGGGAACGGAGGAGGAGGAGCCCGAGGGGACCCGGCCCTTGCACCAACTGTGGTCGTGGAGGACACACCGCGGCTAGGTGTTGGGGCGGGTCCTCCAGTGAGGGAGATGGCAGGTCACGCATTGGGGGGTCCCCCCAGGTGAGTAGGCGCCCTGCTTACCCAGAGCTTTCTGTCGTGCACCTAACCTTGCCTGTTTGTTTCCCACAGGTTGCACCTCGTTCCCAGCATAAGGCGCTGGTAGATTCAGGCGCAGCTGGGAATTTTGTAGATCGCCAGTTTTGTATAGAGTTAGGGATTCCCCTCCTTCCAGTGGATAAACCTTTCCCCGTCCATGCCCTAGATAGCCGTCCGTTAGGGTCTGGGTTGATTAGGGAAGTCACAGCACCCATTCAGATGACGGCGCAGGAGGGTCATGAGGAGAGAATTCAGCTCTATCTGATTGACTCTCCTGCGTATCCGGTAGTGCTGGGTCTTCCCTGGTTGATGACTCATGACCCTATTATTAGGTGGCGAGAGAAAGCTCTTAAAGGGTGGTCTGCTCAATGTGAGGGGCGGTGTCTGGGTGTTTCCATAGGGGCGACCTCGGTGGAGAGTCCGAATCTAATGCCAGCACTGCAGATTCCCCCCGAGTATGAGGATTTGGCACTGGCGTTCAGTAAGACTCGGGCGGCGCAGCTGCCGCCTCATAGACGGGGGGATTGTGCGATAGATCTCCAGTCAGGAGCAGCTCTCCCGCGGAGCCATGTGTATCCCTTGTCTCAAGAGGAGAGAAAGGCTATGGAGACATACATCTCTGAGTCTCTGAGACAGGGATACATACGGCCCTCCGTTTCACCCGCTTCCTCAAGTTTCTTTTTTGTAAAGAAAAAGGATGGAGGTCTGCGCCCGTGTATTGATTACCGCGGTCTCAATCAGATCACAGTGAAGTACAGCTATCCACTTCCTCTGATTGCGACTATGACGGAGTCACTGCACGGTGCGCAGTTCTTTACAAAATTGGATCTTAGGAGCGCATATAACTTGGTACGCATTCGAGCGGGCGATGAATGGAAGACAGCGTTTAGCACGACTTCCGGACACTACGAGTATCTAGTCATGCCATATGGGTTGATGAATGCTCCCTCAGTCTTCCAATCCTTCGTCGATGAGATTTTCCGGGACATGCAGGGACAGGGAGTAGTTGTGTACATCGACGACATTCTGGTGTATAGTCCTACCCGTGCTGAGCATGTAGCCCTGGTGCGCCGAGTATTGAGGAGGCTGTTGGAGCATGACCTATATGTCAAGGCAGAGAAATGTCTGTTTTTCCAGAAGTCGGTCTCCTTTCTGGGTTACCAGTTGTCTGCGTCAGGGGTGAAGATGGAGGTAGACCGGGCGTCAGCTGTGCGTAATTGGCAGACCCCAACCACTGTGAAGGAGGTGCAACGGTTCTTGGGTTTTGCGAATTATTACCGGAGGTTTATCCGGGGTTTTGGACAGGTGGCAGCTCCCATAACGTCTCTGTTAAAGGGGGGTCCGGTGCGCTTGCGGTGGTCAGCTGAGGCGGACAGGGCATTTGGGAGACTAAAGGACCTGTTTACCTCGGCGCCGGTGTTGGCGCATCCGGATCCTTCTTTACCGTTCCAAGTAGAGGTGGACGCGTCAGAGGCCGGGATAGGGGCCGTTCTTTCCCAGCGTTCTGGCACTCCACCTAAACTCCGTCCCTGTGCGTTCTACTCTAAGAAGCTCAGTCCGGCGGAGCGGAATTATGACGTAGGAGACAGGGAGCTGTTAGCCGTGGTACAGGCCCTAAAGGTGTGGCGGCATTGGCTCGAGGGGGCTCAACACCCTTTCCTCATTCTAACTGACCATCGTAACCTGGAGTACATCCGGGCAGCTAGGAGACTGAATCCTCGCCAGGCTCGTTGGACTATGTTCCTAGCCCGGTTTGTGTTTAAGATCACATACATCCCTGGGTCCCAGAACGGGAAGGCAGATGCTCTGTCTCGGCGGTATGACGCAGAGGAGAGGTCAGTTGAGTCCACGCCCATACTACCGGAGTCTTGTCTGGTTGCTCCGGTGGTGTGGGAGGTTGATGGTGAGATCGAGCGGGCGTTACGCACCGACCCGAGTCCTCCACAGTGTCCTGTGGGTCGGACGTACGTTCCGCTCGAGGTACGCGATCGCCTCATTTGTTGGGCTCATACGTCCCCCTCCTCTGGCCATCCGGGTATCGGCCGGACAGTGCACTGCCTTAGCACGAAGTACTGGTGGCCAACGTTAGCTAGGGATGTGAGGATTTATGTCTCCTCCTGTTCGGTGTGTGCCCAGTGTAAGGCGCCCAGACATTTGCCCAGGGGTAAGTTACAACCCCTGCCTATTCCACAACGACCCTGGTCCCACCTCTCGGTGGATTTTGTTACCGACCTCCCCCCCTCACAGGGGAACACTACCATCCTGGTCGTTGTGGATCGGTTCTCTAAGGCCTGTCGTCTCCTTCCCATGCCGGGTCTACCCACTGCCCTACAGACCGCTGAGGCTCTGTTCACCCATGTCTTCCGGCATTACGGGGTACCCGAGGATATAGTGTCTGACCGAGGCCCCCAGTTCACCTCTAGGGTGTGGAGAGCATTTATGGAACGGTTGGGGGTTTCGGTAAGCCTTACCTCGGGGTACCACCCGGAGAGTAATGGGCAGGTTGAACGTGTCAACCAGGATGTGGGTAGGTTTCTGAGGTCATACTGTCAGGGCCGGCCGGAGGAGTGGGCGAGATATGTGCCCTGGGCCGAGATGGCACAGAACTCTCTTCGCCACTCCTCCACCCAACTAACCCCTTTTCAGTGTGTATTAGGGTACCAGCCGGTTCTGGCACCATGGCATGAGAGCCAGATCGAGGCCCCCGCTGTGGATGAGTGGGTGCGGCGCTCGGAGGAGACGTGGGACGCTGCACACGTCCATCTGCAGCGTGCCATACGTCGACAGAAGACGAGCGCCGACCTACACCGCAGTTCCATGTGTCTCTCCTCAGGCCGGTGGTAGCTGGCCCACTCCAGGACTTTGAGATTGAGGAGACTCCTCCGCCCCCGTTGGACATCGAGGGGGCTCCGGCGTACACCGTGAGGTCCATCCTGGATTCTAGACGCCGGATGGGGGGTCTTCAATATCTCGTGGAGTGGGAGGGGTACGGCCCGGAGGAGCGGTGCTGGGTGCCAAGGAGGGACGTCTTAGACCAGTCCCTACTGACCGATTTCCATCGGGGTCATCCTGCGCGCCCTGCTCCGCGTCGTCCGGGTCGTCCCCGAGCTCCGGGTCGGCGCACGGCTGGAGCCGCGCGTCAAGGGGGGGGTACTGTCACGGTTTCGGCCGAGGCTGCTCCTCTTCCTTGTTCGGGCAGGCTTCGGCGGTCGTCGTCTCCGGAGTACTAGCTGCCACCGTTCTATGTTTCATGTTCTTTTGGTTTTGTCTGTTTCATAACACCTGTCCCTTATTTGTGTATTAATTGTTTCCCTTATTTAGTTCGTGTGTTTGGGTCAGGTGTTATGCGTGATTGTTCATTGTCAGCCTGCCTCTGTGAAGTTCGGATTATTTCTCTCGTTGTGTTTACCGAGAGCTCGCACTGTGTGCGCTTTTCTTGTTTTGACGCACTGTGTGTTTTGTGCGTAATTGTGTGCGCCACCCGGTTGGGTTGGCTACTCCTTGTTCTCGTTGCTTTGGGAACATTACTAAAGACGGTTGAAGTCATCCTGGGTCCTGCGCTTGATTCCTTCCACTCACCTACACACACCATTCTGACAGTTCTGCCACCCACAGAGAAAGAGAGAGCATCTTCCTCTCTTCTCTATTCCAAGGGGAACCTTCATGTTCTCTTGTCAGGTTCTGTTCCAATGATTCTCCTGATGACCCTCCCCGGTCCTACCATGGGGCCCAAACACACACACACCCCAGTGAACCGAGCCACAGAGCTGTGGCCACCCCAGTGAACCGAGCCACAGAGCCGTGGCCACCACACCATGAAGTGGGAAATAAAACAGAACACTTTGCAGATCAACTATCTGAGCTGCCAGTGTCACTGATCAGTGAGTAGGAATGGCTGAAACAACTCAGCCGGCCTGCCCAGTTGGGACTGCGGTGGACTGGGACAACTACACCCACTGAAGTGTGTCCTCACCACAGTCCATCTAGCGTTCAACAAGAACACAAATAAAAGCGATTTCCTCTACTGATATACATCTGTATCTATACACACACAAACAAACACAAATACACACATATACACTTTGGAGTGGATATATTTGCATTCTGGGTAGGTCCTGGGTAGAGGCTGTGTGCGTAGGGGAAGTAGTGTCCATGTTGGAACTCCCCTTTAGCCCTCTCCAGCACAGGGCAGTTTGGGAGCCACTTAGCCCTCTCCAGCACAGGGCAGTTTGGGAGCCACTTAGCCCTCTCCAGCACAGGGCAGTTTGGGAGCCACTTAGCCCTCTCCAGCACAGGGCAGTTTGGGAGCCACTTAGCCCTCTCCAGCACAGGGCAGTTTGGGAGCCACTTAGCCCTCTCCAGCACAGGGCAGTTTGGGAGCCACTTAGCCCTCTCCAGCACAGGGCAGTTTGGGAGCCACTTAGCCCTCTCCAGCACAGGGCAGTTTGGGAGCCACTTAGCCCTCTCCAGCACAGGACAGTTTGGGAGCCACTTAGCCCACTCCAGCACAGGGCAGTTTGGGAGCCACTTAGCCCTCTCCAGCACAGGGCAGTTTGGGAGCCACTTAGCCCTCTCCAGCACAGGGCAGTTTGGGAGCCACTTAGCCCTCTCCAGCACAGGGCAGTTTGGGAGCCATTGTTCTCTCACAGTAAACTGTAGCCCTGTCTAGCACAGGGCAGTTTGGGAGCCACTTAGCCCTCTCCAGCACAGGGCAGTTTGGGAGCCACTTAGCCCTCTCCAGCACAGGGCAGTTTGGGAGCCACTTAGCCCTCTCCAGCACAGGGCAGTTTGGGAGCCACTTAGCCCTCTCCAGCACAGGGCAATTTGGGAGCCATTGTTCTCTCACAGTAAACTTTAGCCCTGTCTAGCACAGGGCAGTTTGGGAGCCACTTAGCCCTCTCCAGCACAGGGCAGTTTGGGAGCCACTGTGTCTCTCACAGTAAAGCTCTGTGTCATTACCACTGCCTTTCCCAGTTGTGAGATCATCAGTTTTCATCACTATATATGGATGGAGTTCAAGAGGTGTAAGTGCCCACTGGTGAACAAGGAGCCCTGGTCATGCCTGGTTCCTAGCAGTGGGTTTGACCCTGCTCCAGTGTCCCTCAAGTACCATCAGTTTAATTCCCCAACCTGGGAAGGGAGGGGGCCTGGCCAATCAGTGGTTTAAAAGAAGTGGGTAGAGAATAGCCCATTGGCAGGGTGTTGAGGTACAGGGGGTTGCGCTGGGGGAGACAGGGGGTTCACCCAGCATAGAGTCAGGGTCCAAGGAAGGTTACCACAGTGATGTCCTGGCCAGGCAACCTTGTCTATTTTCCAGCCGGCTGCTCGTTCCTCGCAGAACCAACCAACCGGCAGGACATAAGCCCAGTTAAACCCAGCGTTTACATGCGTTTGGAAAATATTAATGTTGTGGATTAACATATCTATGTGAGGAAACTCAGACATGTGCATTCTAATGACTTCCAAAGCAACAGTGTCAAGACAAACTCTCTCTCTCTCTCTCTCTCCCTCTCTATTTCTCTGTCTCTGCTCCGGGAGGAAGGAGGAAGAAGTCTTCCATTTGCTTGTGCTAATCAGTTGAGAACAAAACGGTCTTTGCGCCACAGGAGGACACACAAGAAGCCTGACACAAGAGCAAAGTCAGAAGCGCATGATGACATTATCACTATTTTAGATAGTAGACTCATGGAGGATGAGGTCACCAGCATGAGCTGGTCATCACACTGGTGACTAGTGTAGGTGAGTTAGGAGGGAAGGAGTGAGGGAAGGAGTCAGGGAAGGAGAGGGAAGGAGCGAGGGAAGGAGCAAGGGAAGGAGAGAGGGAAGGAGAGAGGGAGGAGTGAGGGAAGGAGAGAGGGAAGGAGAGAGGGAAGGAGTGAGGGAAGGAGAGAGGGAAGGAGAGAGGGGAGGAGTGAGGGAAGGAGAGAGGGAAGGAGTGAGGGAAGGAGAGAGGGAAGGAGAGAGGGAAGGAGAGAGAGAAGGAGAGAGGGTAGGAGAGAGGGAAGGAGAGAGGGTAGGACCGAGGGAAGGAGAGAGGGAAGGAGTGAGGGAAGGAGAGAGACAGATGGAGAGAAACAAGAGGAAGTTGATTGCATTCATCTAGTTTGAGAAGTCTTTGCATGAGGCTGTCAACAAGGTCGGGTATTTTAACACTATCCATTACAGCAAGTTTGCTGTGGATGGTCTCTGATCAACTGGTTTAATACTAGAGCAAAGGCTGTGTAACAAATTTAGGGTACTAATAAACTGCCACTTGTATTTTTTCATACAGGTGGCAGTTTATTAGCACCCTAAAATTAGTACACAGCCTGTCACGACTTCCTCCAAAGCTGCCTCCTCTCCTTGTTCGGGCAGGCTTCTGTGTTCGTCGTCACCGGTCTTCTAGCCACTGCCGCTCCTCATCTCATCATTCCATTTGTTTTTTTCTTGTTTATTACACACACCTGGTTCATATCCCCTCATCAGTACCTGTATAAGTGTTCCCTCTGCCTCCTTGTCTTTGTGTGTGATTGTTTATTGTGAGGTTAGTGAAGCTCGGTGGAGCTCCTTGTATTTTGTATCGCCTGGTTTATTTTCCCTGTGTGCCTTGTTGGTTTCAGTGCGCCTGTTTTGCGCACTGGACTGTTGTGACACTTTATTGCGTAACTCTGTATTCCAGAATAAATCCTGTTATTCTGTGATTTACCCTCCTGTGCCTGACTCCTTCAAATCACCCATCACACAGCCTTTGCTCTAGTATTAAACCAGTCACCTCGCTCAGATGTTCCTTGCCTTGAGTTATGAGTGGTAATACAATATTTCCACCCACTTCCTTTAACATCCCAAGCCAAGAGCCAAGCCAACGCACAACAACTCAGAACAGCTGGTATAGAAAGGAAACAGGAAGAGGCACAAAGGAACCAGTATCTTTCAATCCAGCAGGAGCCCTGCCTAGCGGAGACAGAGGCATCACATGTCCCTTCTCCCCCGTCTCCCAAAGCTCTGCTCATTACTGTGGGAAGCTTCATTCTATTCTGGGCCCGGATCCCCTGGGGCCGCTCACACAGACAACCTGCCATGGAGACCATTCGAGCTGGTCTGGAGGAGACATGGAGACAGAGCCAGCCCAGTCCAGTGTACTGTTCTGTAGTCTACTGGCAGGCCTGTCTCAACACAGACACCATATGATGGCAGAGTGTCTTCTGTGTGCTCTGTGATGTGAGACAGGCTGATGTGTTGATTCAGTGTCAGGAAACTGGATATGTGTAGCCTTTGCCACACACAGAGTGTTGTATGCATACAGTATAAAAACATGTATGCTGATGCATGCAAACACACACACCCACACATACACACACACACACACACACACACACCCACCCACTCACACACCCACACACACCCGCGCCCACACACCCACACACCCAAACACACACACACCCGTGTACCTCTACCACACTGTACTGTACCTTTAACTTCCTTCCTAGCCCTGTTGATGTCCTCTCTGCTTAAACACACCTGTGGCTGAGCTTCAGCAGGCCTTTTACATTATTGAATAGCATGGATTTTAAATTAAACACTAAAGCATCCCCTGATGACTGCCTCCTTTAGTCATAGAGCTCCTATTATCCAACCAATAGCCTTTCTCCATGGCTCTCCATGCTCCATGTCTGCTATTATCCAACCAATAGCCTTTCTCCATGGCTCTCCATGCTCCATGTCTGCTAATATCCAACCAACAGCCTTTCTCCATGGCTCTCCATGCTACAGGTCTCCTGTTATCCAACCAACAGCCTCTCTCCATGGCTGTCCATGCTCCAGGTTTCCACCAGTCATAATGTGGTGCTGAGCATTTCTCTCTCCTGGTGAGATCTGCATTCACACCATGGATTACAGCTCCGTCAGGTTCTCACTTCACAGGCACGAATTCAGTGGGAAATCAAATGTATAGCATGAGGCCTGTATATACTTATATATCCATTATAGGACTTGCTCAAAAGGTGACTTGGTTAAGTATGTGAAGGGTTTCCCATGTGTGTGTGCATATATGAGCATGTTTGTGCATGTGTGTACATGTGTGTATGTGTGTGTAATGTGTATGCTAATGAAATGCAACCCCACCCTGTCCACAGATCCCATGCTGAGAGGATCCAGCAGTATCTGGGTCAGGAACATGTTTCAGCAGGAGATGGATCCTCCTTGTTGCCTCCACAGACAAGATGGATCCTCCATGTTGCCACCACAGACAAGATGAGGACTGACACTAAGGATACTAATCTGTCCTGAAATATGAATGTGTTGGGACACAATACATATTCCCAGCAACGGTGTACTTTCTCTCTCTCTCTCTGTGTGTGTGTGTGTGTATGTGTGTGTGTGTGTTTGTGTGTGTGTGTGTGTGTGCGTGCAATCGTGCATGTTGTGTCTGTGTACTGTATAGGCTACGTACAGAGACTAAAGGGGGAAGGGGTGAGATGAGAGTGAATGATTCTGAGAATAGAATTAGCCAGGATGAGCGAGATGGTCAGGTGACTGGGATGTACAGATAAAGGTACACTGCTATTTTAACCTCTGACCCTGGAGTTGCATATCCCTCCCTGCTTACGCTCTCCTCCCACATGTAAATATTATCCCACGGTCAGGCATACAGCCTGCTTTGTGGGTAAAATAACGCCACCATAGAGCTTTAATATTGAATAAATGTGTATGGTCATAAAACATGAACTGACAATTTAATTATATGCCAATGCGTTTGATGAATAGCAATGGAACCCATGCATCTAATCTCACATTTAACAATGAAATTAATAGCCGCATTAATCACGCTCCAGCAAGTCATTACCACACAGCATGAAGAAATATAAATATGAGACCTGATATAAATTACAGAAGGAGGTGGGGGGCTGGCAGGTGTTCTAGGGAAAGCCTGGTGGCTCCACTGTAACAGGGTGAGATCTATTTTGTGTTGGGTGTAACTTTGAATCAAGGCTTAATTTGGCATCAGGCATCTAACTCGTTCGTTCAGAGACCTATTTAGACCAGGTGCTCTTTAGTAATTGTTATTTGCTCCGTCTTTTACAGAATAGAACAAACACTGGGCACGCGCAGACACACACACACACACACACACACACACACACACACACACACACACACACACACACACACACACACACACACACACACACACACACACACACACACACACACACACACACACACACACACACACACACACACACACACACAGAGAGAGGGGCATGCCGTAGAAAAGACAGGGGACAGAAAAACACACATTCTAATGGTGAATAGAGATGCATTAATAAACAACTTGCTGGGCAGAGACAGTAAAATAGTTGAGAGGGTCCCTTCAAAACAGGCTCTATAAACATGCATAATCCATGAATTTCCAGACTAGGGATTGCATTTCCAAAACTCCACACACTTTAAGAAACAGCATCATAAGCCTGTAAATAGAGTGAGTTAAGCAGTTATTTTATTTCCTCACAGGATCCAGTCTAAATCCCTTTCCCCATAACCTCGAGAATGCTGAGGTAGGACAGAAAATAATAACTCAGCAATCCATGAATATCTCCCCAAATAGTCCTACTAGGATGAGATGTCAGTTCACTTCCACTTCCTGGCAGAGCAACCTCAAAGGGGAAATAAATAGGCAGGAAATTCTTAGTTTGTCTAAAGGTCTACAGCACTGCTCTTTCCCTTCTTCCAGGAGCAGCTACCCATGGTCTCTTCAGCACCGTGCCCTCTCTCTCTCTCTCTCTCTCTCTCTCTCTCTCTCTCTCTCTCTCTCTCTCTCTCTCTCTCTCTCTCTGTATATGGGAGATGATTAGCATTTTGATTAACTTTAACATAATCTAAAGTAGCAGATGATGAAGCGTTTATGGTTCCACAACAGCAGAAATAGGCCAGCCGCCCATATTTCCCAACACATCTAATATTGATGTGGGCACAGACCTACCTTCTCTCCCTGCAGGTGAGGTGGGGCTGGATGGAAAACGCTCTCACACGTCTGCGTTCTAAACACAGAAAGGCAGGCATATGCTGAAATATTTTGAGGAGGCTCCATCAATACTGGCAGCCTCCTACTCAATTGTTTTCTGTTTTTAGCAAAACTCCCCTGTTAGGGAGTCAGAGGGACACAAAGAGGAGGAATTAGGATGGCATAAGAGAGAAGACTCTCTCCCACTGCCTACTGTTACATCGCTAAAATGCTAAACTGTAAACTAAATATGTGCATAGATGATGAAAATTGAAAATGTTCTAAAGTAATTTAACTAATCTGGCTTCATTGTGAAGAACGTCATAATCTGGTGATGCTTCTCTTGATTATTTATGCATGATGTTGTGTGTCTGTTTACTTCTACACTGCATGACATCAGATTAAAGTATTCTTGATGATACCAACAACACATACTGGAACATTCCATCCGGACAGATTATTATACCATGCTAATACAAATGCAATATAATTATCTTTGGAAGATTATATAGTATTTTCAAGAAAGACTGCCTACGCAGCAGTTAAATAACACATCTGTTAAATATTGTTTTTCAATGAGTCAACATGACCTAATTAAATTAAACAACAGATATAAGCAACTTCAAAATTATTTTTGTGAACCAGGAAGAAATTGAACCATCTAATTGGCCCAATGTCTCAATGCATATTGGCCTAGGGCGAATAGAGAGTGTTCAAAAGGTGCTTTCCAATTATGCATTAATTCGTCACACCACCTCCAACTTTAATTAAATGTAGCACATCAGTGGGATATGTAAAATGTGGGGGAATTAGTGTGATGACCGATAATGTTTCCTGTCAAGTGGGGGCCTCTTGGCCCACAACACAACAGACCCATGCCCTATAAAGACTGGTGCCTTGTGGCATCACATCTTAGCCCTAATCCTTCTGCCTGTCAGAAAAAAAAAAACATTTTCCTAATTGCCTTTTAAGTAATGTGAAATTAGCGCCTACCTAAGTCAAATTATCACGGTTGCCGTGTGGATAATGGGTGGCTGTGATGATAAGCTGGTTCTAGAGCTCATTAATTAGTGCGTTGCCGGGGCATTGCTGTGGAGAGGATAGGGATGGGTGGCACCGGGGAGGACTGGGCTCCAGGGCTCCAGGGCTCCAAGGTGGGGAGACTGGGATATTGAGGAAGTGCTCTGTGAGCTGTGCTGGGAACATCCCCAGGCTTTAGTCTCTCCTCCATGGCTCAACCGCACAATACTGTGGTAGTAGTCCCCTCTAGCTCAGTTAGTAGAGCATGGCACTTGCAACGCCAGGGTTGTGGGTTTGTTTCCCACAGGCCAGTATGAAAATGTATGCACTCACCAACTTTAAGTCGCGTCTGCTAAATGACTAAAATGTAAAAATGTACTACTGGGAGAGGAGAGAGGGGAGGGAGGGGTGCTACTGGGAGAGGAGAGTGGGAGGGGGGAGGGAGGTGGGGGGGGGCTGTGGTACTACTGGGATGGAGGGAGGGAGGGAAGGGGGAGAGGGAGGGGGGCTGTGGTGCTACTGGGAGAGGAGGGAGGGGAGGGAGGCAGGGAGGGGGGCTGTGGTACTACTGGGAGGGGAGGGAGGGAGGGAGGGAGGGAGGGAGGGAGGGAGGGAGGGAGGGAGGGAGGGAGGGAGGGAGGGAGGGAGGGAGGGAGGGAGGGAGGGAGGAGGGCTGTGGTGCTACTGGGAGGGGAGGGAGGGGGGCTGTGGTACTACTGGGAGGGGAGGGAGGGAGGGAGGGAGGGAGGGAGGGAGGGAGGGAGGGAGGGAGGGAGGGAGGGAGGGAGGGAGGGAGGGAGGGAGGGAGGCTGTGGTGCTACTGGGAGGGGAGGGAGGGGGGCTGTGGTACTACTGGGAGAGGAGGGAGGGAGGGAGGGAGGGAGGGAGGGAGGGAGGGAGGGAGGGAGGGAGGGAGGGAGGGAGGGAGGGAGGGAGGGAGGGAGGCTGTGGTGCTACTGGAAGGAGGGAGGGAGGGAGGGGGGCTGTGGTGCTACTGGGAGGGAGGGAGGGAGGGAGGGAGGGAGGGAGGGAGGGAGGGAGGGAGGGAGGGAGGGAGGGAGGGAGGGGGGCTGTGGTACTACTGTGAGAGGAGAGAGGGGAGGGAGGGAGGGGTTAGGGTCAGGGTTAGGGTGAAATGTTGCCGTTGAGCCAGAAAATCCTTGGAGAGAAATTGTGAGGCTTTTCTTTAATCCAGACTTTGGTTTCAGTCTCATTTTATCATAGACCTGGTTGTCACATTTTAACTTGATCCCTCGCTGGCTTCTCATATGAAAGTATCATATCAACAGCAGATGGTTAGTTTAGTATTGTATTAATATCAACAATGCACGATAATCATGGGTTATGATTATGAACTTCCTCTTTTACATTACCCACCACATATATCCCTATCATATCTTACCAAGTTGATAACTGTTTGATACACAATTTGTGATGCATCATTTGACTGGGCTTTTCGTTAAATGTATAAATATGCATATACGTTTTTATTACTCTTTCATTATGTAAGGAGTATGTATTTGCTTACATCATAATGTTATCAATAACGAACCAAAACACAGCCTATTAATGCTGACCCCTACTATGTACAGTTTATGAGTGCTGTGATTAGCCTTGGCATAAACAGTGGAACAGACCCATCAGGACCCAGTCACACACAGCAGGCTTATCAAGCTCTTCCATACTACAGCACCAGCTCTCCTCACTCATCCCCATGGCAACTAGGCTGCTGCTTATCCTAATCACTTTAAGTTAACCTTGATATGAACGAGAGCCCTAGGGACCACTCACACTTTTGTTCCATCTTCTGAAGACAACCACCATTTCCAATAATAGCCATACAAGACATCGCTGTCTGAATATTATGGGATGCTGGAGATAAATGTGGAGAATGAGCTTGACAAAGACGAGTTAAAAAGACATGCATGGAAGAGAAAGCGTTAGAGGAGGTCCTGAAGGAGCTGAACCCTCATAACAAAAAGAGACAGCTGCAGGATGCTGTCAGGGAGAGAACTATCAAAGACTTTGCATTACAGAATAATGTATTCCTCCTCATTTCTGTATGCAAGGTTAAGTGCAGGGCAGGCCATAACCCCGAACATCAACCTAATTGCACTGGCCCATTATTGACACGGTAGTTGTTTTGTGTTGTATAATCCTCTCAAAGGAATTCATATATAATGTTGTGTATCACACTTTTCTTTCTCATGTTACTTTTCATGTTAATACAAACATAACAAGCCCATCAGCATGCCTACTCTGAAGTCAGATTGAACACCATTAGGAATGCCCCTCCATCCTCCATCCTCTGCCTCTACCCCGCCCTCACAGCTCCTCAGCATACAGCTCATCATGGCACTAATGATCATAAATGCAAAACAAGATGTCTCCCCAGGACTTAACCCAATGCATCAAAGTTAGAGCCATGATCCATGAAAGGAGTCAGAGACACCACGTTCCCCCTCCTTTTGTCTCATTAGCCATTCCCTGGATAGCGCACGCTTTGACACTATCAATTATTATTAGTTAGGTAAATAGGTTTCTAAATAATGATGAACTATATTGTACATGCATAATGAGGGGATTATGACTCTGAAAACGCTCCTGTCGAGCGGGAAACTTCTCATGGACTGATGGTGGAATTGCTGTACAAACGGCAGAACGAAAAACACAGTCATCAATCGGTAGTTTCAGAAATATTCAAACAAACAGAAACAACCTCACCATGACTAATGGTTGTGCCCAGGGAGATTGGATATTGCATTGTGTTTTATGGAGGCGTTTTGTTGGGGGTCACCGAGCACATTTAAAAGACTGCTCTGGTAGAAGATTGGTTCTTGTGGAGGGAGATTGAGCTGACCTATCCCCACTTTATAGAGCCTCCAGGCTCCAGCCATGGCTAATTATTACTGTCCCTGGGAGCACTGGGGAGCACTGGGGAGCACTGGGGCACTGGTCACCCCTAGTCAGCCCTGGCCTCTACTGGCCCCTACGGCCTCTCTCCCTTCATTAAACCTAATGGAGCGGGCACGGTATGGAGCTGCCACCATAAGACAGCAGACACCACACAGTACATCTTCTGCTCCATAGAGAAGAGCTGTAGATGTTAAGAGTAGGGGCAAACACTGAGCAGGTGAGTACACTATGTAAGATGAAATCTTCCAAACATAGTAAACCATACAATAGGCGCCATAATAATGGTATTTGATAGCAACAATTGTTCGCATACTGTATAACTGTCATATTTTCATTAGATGAATCTGTTCCGATGGATCTTGTGTATAACATCCCATGCAGAAATAGAAGGCTCTTGTCAGATCATATTCCACAGCTACAGGAGAGCTCTTTGTCAGCCACCAGAGCAGCTAACACCTCCAGACATGACAAATCACTGTTGAACCAGTTTTGGGCACGGTCAAAATCTATCTGTCCACACGACCACAAAATAAAGTCAGGTTTGTAACGCAAGTATATAGATCTGAACCGCTGGAGCAAGCGAGCTCTCTGAAAACACAGACCGCAAAAGACTGTATGCATACAAAACATCTCAATGGTCTGCTTGCGAGCCGGTGTTCATTCGATTTCTTAATGCTAAACCTACTTCTCTCAATACTATCAAACAAGTCCTGCAACACTGACGACTCAACTAAGTGGAAGAATAACGGCATTCTCCTCCAGCCTGACGCTGAAATTCATAAGGAAATAAACTCAATGAAATTCATTTGTGGTCTAGAAATATGAAACAATGAATGCTTAATCACCATATTACAGAGATCCAACTGAACGCCCACAATCTAACAGACAGGAAATATAATATGTCTGGGAAAAAGACTCTCCGCACCAGTGTTTAGATACAGTAGAGCCACTCTGTTCATAACCCATGGATTATAGCTACTCCCACCTACATGCCGGAGTGGTAGGCTTCACATGGGCTTAATCCAATTCCAGACACACCCACCCTGGAGTTATTGTACCCCTACGGACCCCAGAGACCACAGGGGGTCGATGACGACTAGAACACATTACAGGTTAGATGTTGAAGCAGAGTAGAAGGTGTAAAACCTACAACACATTTAGGGGACATTTGCTTGGGAAATGTTTATGACTTAAAATTCATTCACATTATCCCTTAGGGTTAACCAATATTAGTCTTAATCTCTTTTGGATAACATATTGGTTGTCCGTGTTATTGTGATGTTGTCTCGGCAGTCTCTCAGAGGAAGAAATGAATAGCAACTTCTCAGGCTAATCTTTATAGTCAGGCCTTTAGCATGGAGAAAAAACTAGAACACAGAACAAAGTGAGAGGCCAGAGAGCTGAAGAGAGAGAGCAGTGTGTAGGAAGTAGTGTTTGATGAGAGGGAGTAGGCCAGCCAATGTCCATAAGGTTAGCCTCTATAGGAGCTCTACCTCCACCACAGAGCTATTGAAAAGGCAGACGATAGCAGTAATGAAAGAATTGCAATAATAATGCAATAATGCAGCTGGGTGAGTCAGCTGGGCCTCTGGCACTTTCTCCGCTGAGTTGCTACTGCATTGACCTGGTTTCTGTTCCTTCTCTCTCTCTCTCCCTCCTGCAAACACAGGGCCAAGGTGGAGGACAGGACATCAATAATAAACACTGTCGCCACCAGCCCCCCGGCTGTTCACCACAAAGATGGAGGATTCTGCTCCTTATTACAATCCTCCTCTGTTATTGTTTAGCCCTGAAACAAAGTGGCATTATGAGACATAGGGATAGGACGCTACAAGACGCTGCTTGGCTCGGTGTCAGGGACAGGAGCTAGTCAATAGTTGATGTCCTTGGTTTGGAAATGATGGCTGCTCTGTGCTCTCCTGTCTAGGTCTAATCACTTTACAACAGGAGTATAGCCTACTGTACCTGGCTGGCATGAAAATAAACCACGGGAAAAGCGTCCTCCATTCACTATTTACAGTTGAAGTCGGAAATTTACATACACCTTAGCCAAATACATTTAAACTCAGTTTTTCACAATTCCTGACATTTAATCCTTGTAAAAATTCCATGTCTTAGGTCAGTTAGGTTCACCACTTTATTTTAAGAATGTGAAATGTCAGGATAATTGTAGAGAGAATTATTTATTTTAGTCAGGTTTGTAGGCCTCCTTGCTCACACACACTTTTTCAGTTCTGCCCACACATTTTCTATAGGATTGAGGTCAGGGCTTTGTGATGGCCACTCAAATACCTTGACTTTGTTGTCCTTAAGCCATTTTTGCCAGAACTTTGGATGTATGCTTGAGGTCATTGTCCATTTGGAAGACCCATTTGCGACCAAGCTTTAACTTCCTGACTGATGTCTTGAGATGTTGCTTCAATATATCCACATAATTTTCCTTCCTTATGATGTCATCTATTTTGTGAAGTGCACCAGTCCCTCCTGCAGCAAAGCACCCCCACAGCATGATGCTGCCACCCCCGTGCTTCACGGTTGGGATGGTGTTCTTCGGCTTTCAAGCTTCCCCCTTTTTCCTCCAAACATAACAATGGTCATTATGGCCAAACAGTTCTATTTTTGTTTCATCAGACCAGAGGACATTTCTCCAAAAAGTACAATCTTTGTCCCCATGTGCAGTTTCAAAACGTAGTCTGGCTTTTTTACGGCGGTTTTGGAACAGTGGCTTCTTCCTTGCTGAACGGCCTTTCAGGTTATGTCTATATAGGACTCGTTTTACTGTGGATATAGATACTTTTGTACCTCTTTCCTCCAGCATCTTCACAAGGTCCTTTGCTGTTGTTCTGGGATTGATTTGCACTTTTTGCACCAAAGTACGTTCATCTCTTGGAGACAGAACGCGTCTCCTTCCTGAGCAGCATGACGGCTGCGTGGTCCCATGGTGTTTATACTTGCGTACTATTGTTTGTACAGATGAACGTGGTACCTTCAGGCGATTGGAAATTGCTCCCAATGATGAACCAGACTTGTGGAGGTCTACAATTATTTTTATGAGGTCTTGCCTGATTTTCCCATGATGTCAAGCAAAGAGGCACTGCGTTTGAAGGTAGGCCTTGAAATACATCAACAGGTACACCTCCAATTGACTCAAATAATGTCAATTAGCCTATCAGAAGCTTCTAAAGCCATGACATCATTTTCTGGAATTTTCCAAGCTGTTTAAAGGCACAGTCAACTTAGTGAATGTAAACTTCTGACCCACTTGAGTTGTGATACAGTGAATTATAAGTGAAATAATCTGTCTGTAAACAATTGTTGGTAAACTTACTTGTGTCATGCACAAAGTAGATGTCCTAACTGACTTGCCAAAACTATAGTTTGTTAACAAGAAATTTGTGGTGGTTGAAAAACAAGTTTTAATGACTCCAACCTAAGTGTATGTAAACTTCCGACTTCAACTGTAAGTGCATAGATTCCACATTTTTCCTATTTTGTTGCCTTACAACCTGGAATTAAAATGGATTTGTTGGGGGTTTGTATCATTTGATTTACGCAACATGCCTACCACTTTGAAGATGCAACATATTTTTTGAGGCGAAACAAACAAGAAATAAGACAAGAAAACAGATAACTTGAGCGTGCATAACTATTCACCCCCCACAAAGTCAATACTTTGTAGAGCCACCTTTTGCAGCAATTACAGCTGCAAGTCTCTTGGGGTATGTCTCTATAAGCTTGGCACATCGCTGGTGTACAGCAATCTTTAAGTCATACCACAGATTCTCAATTGGATTGAGGTCTGGGCTTTGACTAGGCCATTCCAATATATTTAAATATTTCCCCTTAAACCACTTTGACCTATTTGGAGAGCTCCTTGGTCTTCATGGTGCTGCTTGCTTGGTGGTGCCCCTTGCTTAGTGTGTTGCTGACTCTGGGGCCGTTCAGAACAGGTATATACAGTGGGGGGAAAAAGTATTTAGTCAGCCACCAATTGTGCAAGTTCTCCCACTTAAAAAGATGAGAGAGGCCTGTAATTTTCATCATAGGTACACGTCAACTATGACAGACAAAATGAGAAAAAACATCCAGAAAATCACATTGATTTGCAAATTATGGTGGAAAATAAGTATTTGGTCAATGACAAAAGTTTCTCAATACTTTGTTATATACCCTTTGTTGGCAGTGACACAGGTCAAACGTTTTCTGTAAGTCTTCACAAGGTTTTCACACACTGTTGCTGGTATTTTGGCCCATTCCTCCATGCAGATCTCCTCTAGAGCAGTGATGTTTTGGGGCTGTCGCTGGGCAACACAGACTTTCAACTCCCTCCAAAGATTTTCTACGGGGTTGAGATCTGGAGACTGGCTAGGCCACTCCAGGACCTTGAAATGCTTCTTACGAAGCCACTCCTTCGTTGCCTGGGCGGTGTGTTTGGGATCATTGTCATGCTGAAAGACCCAGCCACGTTTCATCTTCAATGCCCTTGCTGATGGAAGGAGGTTTTCACTCAAAATCTCACGATACATGGCCCCATTCATTCTTTCCTTTACACGGATCAGTCGTCCTGGTCCCTTTGCAGAAAAGCAGCCCCAAAGCATGATGTTTCCACCCCCATGCTTCACAGTAGGTATGGTGTTCTTTGGATGCAACTCAGCATTCTTTGTCCTCCAAACACAACGAGTTGAGTTTTTACCAAAAAGTTCTATTTTGGTTTCATCTGACCATATGACATTCTCCCAATCCTCTTCTGGATCATCCAAATGCACTCTAGCAAACTTCAGACGGGCCTGGACATGTACTGGCTTAAGCAGGGGGACACGTCTGGCACTGCAGGATTTGAGTCCCTGGCGGCGTAGTGTGTTACTGATGGTAGGCTTTGTGACTTTGGTCCCAGCTCTCTGCAGGTCATTCACTAGGTCCCCCCGTGTGGTTCTGGGATTTTTGCTCACCGTTCTTGTGATCATTTTGACCCCACGGGGTGAGATCTTGCGTGGAGCCCCAGATCGAGGGAGATCATCAGTGGTCTTGCATGTCTTCCATTTCCTAATAATTGCTCCCACAGTTGATTTCTTAAAACCAAGCTGCTTACCTATTGCAGATTCAGTCTTCCCAGCCTGGTGCAGGTCTACAATTTTGTTTCTGTTGTCCTTTGACAGCTCTTTGGTCTTGGCCATAGTGGAGTTTGGAGTGTGACTGTTTGAGGTTGTGGACAGGTGTCTTTTATACTGATAACAAGTTCAAACAGGTGCCATTAATACAGGTAACGAGTGGAGGACAGAGGAGCCTCTTAAAGAAGAAGTTACAGGTCTGTGAGAGCCAGAAATCCTGCTTGTTTGTAGGTGACCAAATACTTATTTCCCACCATAATTTGCATATAAATTCATTAAAAATCCTACAATGTGATTTTCTGGATTTTTTTTTCTCAATTTGTCTGTCATAGTTGACGTGTACCTATGATGAAAATTACAGGCCTCTCTCATCTTTTTAAGTGGAGAACTTGCACAATTGGTGGCTGACTAAATACTTTTTTTTCCCCACTGTAGATACTGAGATCATGTGACAGATCATATGACACTTAGATTGCACACAGGTGGACTTTATTTAACTAATTATGTGACTTCTGAAGGTAATTGGTTGCACCAGATCTTATTTAGGGGCTTCATAGCAAAGGGGGTGAATACATATGCACGCACCACATTTCCATTATTTATTTTGTATAATTTTTTGAAGCAAGTTATTTTTTCATTTCACTTTACCAATTTGGACTATTTTGTGTACGTCCATTACATGAAATCCAAATAAAAATCAATTTATAACATTTCTGTTGATTTTTTGTTGTTATTCTGTCTCTCACTGTTCAAATAAACCTACCATTAAAATTATAGACTGATCATGTCTTTGTCAGTGGGCAAACGTACAAAATCAGCAGGGGATCAAATACTTTTTTCACTCACTGTATGTTTTGATAAGGTTTGTATCACAACTAAAATGGCTAAATAACTTAAGAAATTAAGCACATTAATCCGCTTTACTACGTGGGTAGAGCCTAACTGGCATACATTGGATGTGCGTGAGTTTCAAGTTTGGGGAAGATCATTTTCACCATAAAAATGCTTTTTTATAATAAAGCATTACATGCATATTCGCATTTCCGGTCCCTTTTGAGAATGGTGTTTTCCGCAAATTGATTTCATTTTGGAACATTCGCACTTAAGCCTACTGCCGTGTGTGCATTGCTGCGCTTATAATGTGAAGAAATAGCCTAATAGTTTATCATCATTTTAAGCTAAACGTTCTGATCTGTTGCATCAGCCTCATTGCTTAAACAAAAGAAGAAGATCTATCGCATCCCACAACTGTCCCAAACTATGTTTGGAATAGGTATTTGTCAGACAAAAGGACAAGTTGACTAATAGAATGGGTCAACTTTTGTGTCTATGGGAGACAGTAGATTGACAAAGGCTTGTGCTTTTGCTGTTCGTGCTTTTTCTGTTCGTTAGGCCTACTCATCTTGGCTGTCGAAAAGTAAATGTGGACAGTTCTTCTAACATCTTCAATATGCTATTCTGAATTCGATAAGAAGGACACGCGCAGTTGCGTCCCCGATGTGTCTGTCTTCACTTGTAGCCTACTTTGAAGCTGAGATGCTGAGACACATTGCTTGCTGTTTGGGGTTTTAGGCTGGGTTTCTGTATAGCACTTTGTGACATCTGCTGATGTAAAAAGGAAAATTCGAGGCCTGGTGAGAATATTATCAAATGCTTGTCAAATTGTGAATGAGAGACTGATGAGGTGTGTGCAGCCTGTGTAAGAAACAAAGCAGAGCTCATGTCTTTCATGCAACTTTTTTCAAATCATAAATACAGTTGCATCATGCAGCCTTAGAATGTGTTAAAAATCAAAACATATAGCCCAACGTTTGTATCACAACTAAAGATGCATAAATAGCTCTAAATTAAGCATATAGGAGGACCTGTTTCTTTGTTAACCGCTCAACACAGAATAGCCGCAAGTGTACACTCCCTCAGAAATTGTTTGGAGAAAATATCCTTTCTATTTTATTCAGCTATGTTCAATTGTATTCTTCATACTATAAAATAAAACAAAATAATGCCACAGAATTCTAAGCAAATCTTGTCTGCTAAATGAACTAGTGTAGCCAACAGCCATATGGCATAGCCAGATAAGGGCCTAACATAAGGACATCTCAGAGTATGCTCTGCTGTTCTTATGAAATAGAATACATTTTCTTAATATTATGTTTATTTAGTCCTGTCTAAAAAAAATTGGGATTTATTGTGAAGGTGTAGGATATATTACATTGATTTTTATTTATTGATTTAAATATAGATGTTCCAAAGGTCTGCATCAGTAGCTTGTAGGCTATGCATGGAAGCCAGGAGATGCTAAATGTGTTTATGTTAATTAATGTCCAATTACCATGAAACCAACAGTTATTTGTTGACAAAACTTAATGTCTTGAACACATCAGACATAGACTGGTGAAGAGTGAAGGTCCTGAACACATCAGACAGGAAGACTGGTGAATTGTGAAGATCCTGAACACATCAGACAGGAAGAGCTGTGAATAGTGAAAGTCCTGAACACATCAGACAGGAAGAGTGGTGAATAGTGAAGGTCCTGAACACATCAGACAGGAAGACTGGTGAATAGTGAAAGTCCTGAACACATCAGACAGGAAGAGTGGTGAATAGTGAAGGTCCTGAACACATCAGACAGGACGACTGGTGAATAGTGAAAATCCTGAACACATCAGCCAGGAAGACTGGTGAATAGTGAAGGTTGTGAACACATCAGGCAGCAAGACTGGTGAATATTGAAGGACCTAAACACATCAGACAGGAATGCTGGTGAATAGTGAAGGTCCTGAACACATCAGACAGGAAGACTGGTGAAGAATGATGGTCCTGAACACATCAGACAGGAAGAGTGGTGAATAGTGAAGGTCCTGAACACATCAGACAGGAATAGTGGTGAATAGTGAAGGTCCTGAACACATCAGACAGGATGCTTGGTGAATAGTGAAGGTACTGAACACATCATACAGGAAGAGTGGTGAATAGTGAAGTTCCTTAACACATCAGACAGGAAGAGTGGTGAATAGTGAAGGTCCTGAACACATCAGACAGGAAGACTGGTGAAAAATGATGGTCCTGAACACATCAGACAGGAAGAGTGGTGAATAGTGAAGGTCCTGAACACATCAGACAGGAATAGTGGTGAATAGTGAAGGTCCTGAACACATCAGACAGGATGCTTGGTGAATAGTGAAGGTACTGAACACATCATACAGGAAGAGTGGTGAATAGTGAAGGTCCTGAACATATCAGACAGAAGGCCAGAGTGGGGGCCAGAGTGGGGGCCAGAGTGGGAGCCAGAGCGGGGGCCAGAGCAGGGGCCAGAGTGGGGACCAGAGTGGGGACCAGAGCGGGGACCAGAGTGGGGACCAGAGTGGGGACCAGAGTGGGGACCAGAGTGGGGGCCAGAGTGGGAGCCAGAGCGGGGGCCAGAGCAGGGGCCAGAGTGGGGACCAGAGTGGGGACCAGAGCGGGGGCCAGAGCGGGGACCAGAGTGGGGGCCAGAGTGGGGGCCAGAGCGGGGACCAGAGTGGGGACCAGAGTGGGGGCCAGAGTGGGGGCCAGAGTGGGGGCCAGAGTGGGAGCCAGAGCGGGGGCCAGAGCAGGGGCCAGAGTGGGGACCAGAGTGGGGACCAGAGCGGGGACCAGAGTGGGAGCCAGAGCGGGGGCCAGAGCGGGGACCAGAGTGGGAGCCAGAGCGGGGGCCAGAGCGGGGGCCAGAGCGGGGGCCAGAGTGGGGGCCAGAGTGGGAGCCAGAGCGGGGGCCAGAGTGGGGGCCAGAGTGGGGACCAGAGTGGGAGCCAGAGCGGGGGCCAGAGTGGGGGCCAGAGTGGGAGCCAGAGCGGGGGCCAGAGTGGGGGCCAGAGTGGGGGCCAGAGTGGGGGCCAGAGTGGGGCCAGAGTGGGGACCAGAGTGGGAGCCAGAGCAGGGGCCAGAGTGGGGGCCAGAGTGGGGGCCAGAGTGGGGGCCAGAGTGGGGGCCAGAGTGGGGCCAGAGTGGGGACCAGAGTGGGAGCCAGAGCGGGGGCCAGAGTGGGGGCCAGAGTGGGGGCCAGAGTGGGGCCAGAGTGGGGGCCAGAGGCTGACGCTAGCCACTAGCAGACCTAACATGCTGAGGTTGTGCTGATGGCTTTCTCTCTCTCCCACACTCAACGAGACCTGACACTAGCTCAGTCCAGTGTGGTTGATTAAAGTGAACGTGAAGGTGGTGTGTGTGTGTCTGTGCGCGCGTGTGTGTGTGTGTGTGTGTGTGTGTGTGTGTGTGTGTGAGTGTGTATGTGTGCGAGCTGTGCGTGTCTGTGTGTGCGTGTGTGACATGCGTGCGTGTGTGTAGGTGTGTGCCGTTTGTCCGTCCTACCGTCCCTGTAATCACCTCCATAAAGGAAACAAGAGGCAACAAGAGACAGGGACTTGCCATAAATTACACTTCCTCCCTGGGGTGTAATAACTTCCCCATCAGTCAACCACCCTGCCTGCCTCCTCTAACACTTCCATCACAGCCCATCACTTCTGGCTGGCCCCTGCCTATAGCCCGCTACAGCGCATCCCTCTCTGGGGATAATTAGTGGGATGGACACAGCGATAGATGAACAGATTCTGATATTTGATGTTTGTTTCAGCTCAAATGAAGCGGTCTTGTCCTGTCAATAAACATCACACCCAGTCACCTTTCTACAGATGATAAATGATTATGTAATATTACGCCCAATTCATACGCCTACATTCTTTGTTTCAATGAGGTCCTATGTTTCACAAAAAAGCCTTTGGAAATAAATTGTCAGTCCCCCCGAATTCACTACACAAGCAGGGCCCTCCATGAGATCGATTTCACAGCATGGCTTTGTAAATTATGTCTGGTGAAACTGTGATACACAGAGAGAGGGCAAAATAGAGAGGGAGAGAGAGAGAGAGAGAGAGAGAGAGAGAGAGAGAGAGAGACAGAGACAGAGAGAGAGAGAGAGAGAGAGAGAGAGAGAGAGAGAGAGAGAGAGAGAGAGAGAGAGAGCAAGGTAGAGAGAGAGAGGTAGAGAGAGAGAGAGAGAGCGAGAGAGAGAGGTAGAGAGAGAGAGAGAGAGAGCGAGAGAGAGAGAGCGAGAGAGAGAGAGAGAATTTGAGAGATAAATGAAGAAGAGGAAAAGCAGCAGATGGAGATGGAGGTCACAGTAATGTTGTGAGATGGAGGTCACAGTAATGTTGTGAGATGGTCACAGTAATGTTGTGAGATGGAGGTCACAGTAATGTTGTGAGATGGTGTTGTGAAATGAAGGTCACAGTAATGTTGTGAGATGAAGGTCACAGTAATGTTGTGAGATGGAGGTCAGACTAATGTTGTTAGATGGAGGTCAGATGAAAAGTTGTGAGATGGAGGTCACAGTAATGTTGTGAGATGGAGGTCACAGTAATGTTGTGAGATGAAGGTCACAGTAAAGTTGTGAGATGGAAGTCACAGTAATGTTGTGAGATGGAGGTCACAGTAATGTTGTGAGATGGAGGTCACAGTAACATTGTGAGATGGAGGTCACAGTGTTGTGAGATGGAGGTCAGAGTAATGTTGTGAGATGGAGGTCAGAGTAAAGTTGTGAGATGGAGGTCAGACTAATGTTGTGAGACGGAGGTCACAGTAATGTTGTGAGATGAAGGTCACAGTAATGTTGTGAGAATGAGGTCAGAGTAAAGTTGTAAGAGGAAAAAAATAAACCCAGTCTTTCACAACAAATGCGCTGAGGTGAGCCGAGCCTTTCCAAGCCGAGCCCTTGAGCAGTGCTTATGTATCTATGGTTGAAGTTGTGTCACCCTCCACTCTGCCACACACTGAGAGGTCATAAATTACCTGTCTGGAAACCATCAATCCCGCACTGGCGGCGACAGCGTGCACACACACGAGCACACACACACGTGCGTGCCACTCCACACACACCTCCACTAGCTGTAGCTGGTAAACGCAGCACGCACATTATCAATCCAGTCCTGGCCCAGCCCTGCTGTGCTTCCTCTAACACTGACTTCCCTCCAACTGTGTCATTAGACAGGGCTTTGACCCTCCCTCCTACAGTATCATTAGACAGGGCTTTGACCCTACCTCCTACAGTATCATTAGACAGGGCTTTGACCCTACCTCCTACAGTATCATTAGACAGGGCTTTATGTAAGAAGCATCCTGACATTCAGCCTGTCCCCTCTCTGTGTGCAGACACACCAAAATATGTACTTTTCTTTGAAATCCCGTCAGCAAAAGATGGATGTTAGACTTTATTTTCAATCGGCTAGGTTCAAAATTCAGAGGGAAAAAATCTTTTTGATGCTAAAGCCTTTCTCATGCTCCTTCATCCAGGGAAAATCTGACTAAAATAGGCTATGATTCTAGCTATTTTTAATATGCAAATAATGTAAGACACAAATACACACAGAGAAAACCATTATACACACACACACACACACACATACACACACACACACGGTCAGTGCTATGAATCTCCCTTCTCCCTGAGTAAAAGCTCCAGTAAAACCTTCCACTCACATCCAGTTAGATCACGTTTACGTTAATAATGCACAGGCCTTTATCTATGTCCTCTCTGACCTCTTCAATCACTATCACAGAGCAGCTGGCCACAGACTTAAGACCACCCTCTACTCTCCTCTCTAACGCAATCGATTTTTCCTCATTATCTGTAATCTTATCTACTTTCCATTTAGTCAAATACATAATGAGCAATTCATTGAGTATTCATGGTTAAAGGTAACTTATCTCTACTCAATATTGAACTGGACATTTGGTTAAAGGTCAACTTCCCCTTAAAACCAACTTCTCTGGTATTAAACGACATCGATGTGAGTCAGAGACATGAATTGTTGTGTCAAAATGTACTACAAAGTGTAAATAGGATAATTTTGGTCATAAAGTCAGTCTCGTCCAAAACTGAGTTTGGTAAGTGACTGCATCATGACTTACTTGAGGGTTTGGTTTGGATTACAATTATGTCAGCAATTCATGCCCCCTTTTGCCTAATAACACCATGTTTTCTGGAAAAGGACTGTGCAAATTCGCTTTGCATGGCCCGGTGCCCAGGGCGGGCGGAGACCACTCCTTTGGAGGGCCAATGGAATGGTCGAAAATGAGCAAACCCAGCCCACCCAGGGCATACAAAATGATCTCGTCCACTGGAAGCTCTTCCCCAGACTAGACGTGTTGTTAGTACTTGCCCTTGCTTGGGAAATAGCTACTCAAGTGAAAATGGGCTTCTATAAAGTTGTTCAACAATCTTGGGCAGATGGCCGGGATAAGGATTACATCTAGTTACTACTTGGTTTTCAACCGTCAAACCTGAGACTGGTGTGTTGTTGGTAAGTAGCTACATTTTGTTTATAGCTAGCTAGCTACATGTCAATATTTGATAGGCTATGCCGCTATGATACTAGGGTATGATACTGTGATGTAACTAGCTGAATACATAGCCTCTTCCTGTTGTATAATGTGAGAGGAGGATTTGCATAGCTAATGTTGCACCTGAAGACAGGTTTGATCCCTTCAGCTAACGTTAGCTAGCTAGCTAGCTCATAATCAAGCAAACCTAATGACATGTTTGATGCGTGTTGCCAGCTTGATTTCATTAATGTTCCAACTCGAACTGGCTGGCTACCGTCCTTCTTTGTTGTGATTCAATGGCACAGACACACCCAAGAAACACCCACATCAAGCCACACCCCCAAGACAACTCTCGTTTGCCTTCAGTAATGGCTGTTAGCGTTTCATATCAGACATAGGTAAGTCAGCAACACTAAGGACCTACGCGACACAGTGGAACATTCAAAGAACACAAAATAGAACAAATAGTGATGGTCAAAGTCTGTTAACGTGGAGGAATTGTTTGTGTGTGTGTGTGATGCAGTGTCTAATCTATAGCATCCATCAGCAGCAGTATGATTTATGGGGTTAATACCAGGGTCCATTCACAACCCTGCAGTCCTGTTGTTTTTCTCTGTTTGTGGTCTGGTGACAGAAATACTAGAGTCACACAGCCCACACTCACTATTCCATCCCCATCACAACACCCTGTACTCCATCCTCAGTCTCTGCTCCTATGTGTGTGTGTGTGTGCCTGTGTGTGCGTGTGTGTGTGTGTCTTGTTGGTCTGCCAGTCATTGCCCCTTGCTACAAACAAGGTTGTTGTTCCCCAGAAAGACACTGTTTGTTGACGTGAAACCAACACGCTATAGCTGTGGCCCAGATGTTTCACTGAGGAAGGAGAATGGTTCAAGATTCCACCTTTCCACAGAATTTGTATTACGACAGTGTATGGTACAATATGCATATACTCTATATACGTGGCATATTAGGCTCATAGGATATGTTATGTTTCAGGGTTATGCCCAGACGCTTCCACAGGATTCAGGATACTCTCCATATGTCAACTGACTCCATTGCAATTCACAGTGATGAGAGAATGAATGGTGACATGGTAACAGAAACTAAATGGTACTTTTAGTTGATATTCTGTGGAAGAGCTGATTATCTACCTCCCTGAGGGAGCAACATCATCAGAGAGATGCTGTGTTCCCTGAGAGCATCCAGATTCTGATTATACAGCCACACCACTGTGTCACACTCTGGTTCTAGGACTTTTGTGTTTAGTCAGGGTGTGTAGATTTCCGTGTGTTGTGTACTGTGGGTAGTGTCTAGGTGTTCGCGTTCTATGTTTGGTCAGTGACTCCCAATCGGAGGTAACGAGTGTCAGCTGTCGGCTCGTTATCTCTGATTGGGAGCCATATTTAAATGTCTGTGTTCACCTTGTGGTTGTGGGTTTTTGTTCATTGTTCAGTAGTTATCACTGAGGACTTCACGATCGTGGTTTGTTCTGTATTCTCGTGTGATTATTAAAGTCAAGATGTTCACTCCCAACGCTGCGCTTTGGTCATACTTCTTGGGCGATCGTGACAGAAAAACCCACCACAACGAGACCAAGCAGCAGTTGGATAACGAGTGGTGGAGCCAGAAGAGCGAAGGTTGGGAGAGGACTATGGAGGCCTGGTCCACCGAGAGGAGAGACCCCCAGAAAATTTTTAGGGGGGGGCTCACGACGTCGGGGCAGAAGGTGTACGGCCCGGAGGAGTGCAAGAGGTTGGCAGATATGGCCGCCAGTTTAAGGGGGCCACTGGTTACGAAGGGGATGGAAAGTGTGGAGGCACGGCGAGAGGTACTGGGGGGTGTTTCCAGTCCGGTCCGGCCCGTTCCTGATCCCCGTGTAGGGCCAGGGGTGTGTGTCCCCAGTGCGGTTCTGTCTGTCCCTGCTCAACGCACCAAGCCTACGGGGTGCGTCGCCAGCCCAGCTCGGCCTGTTCCTGCGCCCCGCACCAAGTCTGTGGTGCGTTTCGCCAGCCCAGCCCGGCCTGTCCCTGCTCAACGCACCGAGCCTACGGGGTGCGTCGTCAGCCCTGTCCAGCCAGAGCCGTCCGCCAGACAGGATCAGCCAGAGCCTTCCGCCAGACAGGATCAGCCAGAGCCTTCCGCCAGCCATGAGCAGCCAGATCCTTTCGCCAGCCATGAGCAGCCAGATCCTTCCGCCAGCCATGAGCAGCCAGATCCGTCAGCCAGCCATGAGCAGCCAGATCCGTCAGCCATCCATGAGCAGCCAGATCCGTCAGCCAGCCATGAGCAGCCAGATCCGTCAGCCAGCCATGAGCCGTCCAGCCAGGATCCGCCAGAGCCGTCCAGCCAGGATCCGCCAGAGCCGTACAGCCAGGATCCGCCAGAGCCGTCCAGCCAGGATCCGCCAGAGCCGTCCAGCCGGGATCCGCCAGAGCCTTCCAGCCAGGATCCGCCAGAGCCGTCCAGCCAGGATCCGCCAGAGCCGTCCAGCCAGGATCCGCCAGAGCCGTCCAGCCGGGATCCGCCAGAGCCGTCCAGCCGGGATCCGCCAGAGCCGTCCAGCCGGGATCCGCCAGAGCCGTCCAGCCAGGATCCACGCACCAAGCCAGGGGCGCGTGTCGTCAGTCCGGTTCCGGCCAGCGGGGCTAGACAGGACCAGGGGTACTTTGGGGGTTTGGAGAGGAAGTGGGGAGGAAGCCCGGAGCCGGAGCCGCCGCCGAGGAGGAATGCCCACCCAGCCCTCCCCTGTTTGCTTGTAGTTAGGCGCGGTCGCAGTCCGCGCCTTTGGGGGGGGGTACTGTCACACTCTGGTTCTAGGACTTTTGTGTTTAGTCAGGGTGTGTAGATTTCCGTGTGTTGTGTACTGTGGGTAGTGTCTAGGTGTTCGCGTTCTATGTTTGGTCAGTGACTCCCAATCGGAGGTAACGAGTGTCAGCTGTCGGCTCGTTATCTCTGATTGGGAGCCATATTTAAATGTCTGTGTTCACCTTGTGGTTGTGGGTTTTTGTTCATTGTTCAGTAGTTATCACTGAGGACTTCACGATCGTGGTTTGTTCTGTATTCTCGTGTGATTATTAAAGTCAAGATGTTCACTCCCAACGCTGCGCTTTGGTCATACTTCTTGGGCGATCGTGACACACTGTTTCTCAGCAGTATAGTTACTGTAATACAGATATTATTCCCATCTCCTTCAATGATGCTCGTGCCGCTCCGATGAAAGCTGCACTGAGATATCTGAAATTCACTTCAGATTCTCAAACAAAATATATTCTGCCTCTGCCTAGAAATACGTAGTAATTGGTAAGTAATAAGGAGTTGTGTCTCTTGTTATGATGTGTAATTGTTGTATTCAGTTAATCTGAGAAACATTCATTAAATCAGTTGTTCATCAATTACTCATTTCAAAGACCGCAGTTTGTTTTTCTTGAAAACACAACAACACCGAAAACGAGTGAGTTATCAAAAATAGATTAAGACATGTATTATCATATTTGTCCCAATTCCAATGAAGATGGGTCCATTGTATTTATGTAAATTGTCTCTGAGTTGTAATATAATGGAGGTAGTCATTATACATGCAGAGTAATAAAAAGATAATTATGAATCCCCCATCCGTGTTGTGTCATTTGGAAGGCTCTTTAACACAAAGCATACATTCCAATGGGCCACAGCTAATCTTCACAGAAGAACAGGAGAATATATTAGCTCTCTTCATCCCACTCAGCTTCCCTTTTCATCTGTGGACGTGCCAGCTCTGAAACCAGCATGAAAGCAGAGGAGATAGGGGGAGAGAGCAAGAGCAAGAGCAAGAGCAAGAGAGAGAGAGAGAGAGAGAGAGAGAGAGAGAGAGAGAGAGAGAGAGAGAGAGAGAGAGAGAGAGAGAGAGAGAGAGAGAGAGAGAGAGAGAGAGAGAGAGAGAGAGAGAGAGAGAGAGAGAGAGAGAGAGAGAGAGAGAGAGAGAGAGAGGGCATTAATGCAAATTAAGGAGTGAGAGAGAAGTGTGCAAGAGTGACAATATTATGTTCATGCACTTATTGCAATTGTTGTCTTTATTGCTTTATCAACTCCGTAAGCCTTTATTTGAAGGGGGGGGAATTAAAAGAGGGAAGATGGATGAGAGAAGAGAGAGACTAAAATAAAGAGAGAGAGAGAGAGAGAGAGAGTCTGGGTGTGACAGTAGTGTACTGCTGGTTGAAGGAAGGCTTGTGTGCATGGCGTTGACAGGCTTCATTAATGCATGTGTTAGACATGGCTCTGGGTGGATCAGTAGGAGTTAATGGGGAGCGGCTAGCTCCAGTGTAGCAGGCTAGCAGGCTGGCAGGCACACAACTCTCTAATTGCTGGATTAAGTGTTGGGCAGGAAGATAAAAGGGAGAGGTATGAGGCTAAATGGGTGAGGACTCATAACGCCTCGACCACAGACGGAGACAAATTGCATTCTTGATAAGGGCAATAAGGCAATGGTGGGAATGAACAACGGTGTGTGTGTGTGTTTGTAGTGGTGTCGCAGGCTGATTGATCACCTTGGCTCTCTCAGTGTGTTTTTGCCTGTATGCTTGCATGCATGTGTGTGTGTGTGTGTGTGTGTGCGTGCCTGTGTGTGTGTGTGTGTGTGTGTGTGTGTGTGTGCGTGCCTGTGTGTGTGTGTGTGTGTGTGTTGTTAGAACGTGTCCAGTAAAGCTGTCTGTGATTAATTCGCTGTAGGTAATTAAAAACAGGAGAGGAACGAGACACAATAACTAACTAACTTGTCCAACAGTCATACTTTTGTTATCTTTTACAATTTCACACAAACCACTTGAGGACCAACAAATTGTTCAATATTCATCCATATTCAGACCCATCTAGTGCTATTCCCAGGAATAAATACTTGTAATGCACAGTGATGGAAAAAGCACCCAATTGTCATACTTGAGTAAAAGTAAAGATACCTTAATAGAAAATTACTCAAGTAAAAGTGAAAGTCACCCAGTAAAATACTACTTGAGTAAAAATCTAAAAGTATTTGGTTTTAAATATACTTAAGTATCAAAAGTAAATGTAATTGCTAAAATATACTTAAGTATCAAAAGTAAAAGTAAAAGTATAACAAATTGCTAGTTACTTATATTAAGCAAACCAGACAGCACAATTTTAGTTTTTTATTTATCGATAGCCAGGCAGACACTCCAACACTCAGACATAATTTTTCAAACCAAGCATTTGTGTTTAGTGAGTATGCCAGATAAGAGGCAGTGGGGATGGCCAGGGTTGTTCTCTTGATAAGTGCGTGAATTGGACCATTTTCCTGTCCTACTAAGCATTCAAAATGTAATGAGTACTTTTGGGTGTCAGGGAAATTGTATGGAGTAAAAAGTACACTATTTTCTTAAGGAATGTAGTGAAGTAAAAGTAAATGTTGTCAAAAATATAAATAGTAAAGTACAGATACAAAAAAAAACTACTTCAGTAGTACTTTAAAGTATTTTTACTTAAGTACTTTACACCACTGGTAATGCATATATTGAGTAGTTTGTGCATCCCAGTGTTGGAAACATCATTAGAAAGGAGTTCTCTATACCACCGGTGCAGTGTGCTGTGTGCTGAGGCTCAGAGTTGATAAAAGGCTCCTCATTCTAGTGATTGTTTTGTGAAGGTGCCTTCAAGGTCTGTCGCTTAACTAATGCAATTCTCTCTGACAAGGGCCCTTTCAGACTGACGCTAAAATAGATCCATCAACCCAGCAACCAATCTCAAATTTGTTCCCAGAGATATAAATACATATATACACACACTCATGAACACACACATGACACTTACACACACTCATGAACACACACACGACACTCACGACACACACACACACACTCATGAACACACACACACACGACACACACACACACACTCCTAAAGTGGGAAGTCATATAGACGCCCACACAAGCAAACACATATACGCATTCACGGTACAAACACACACACACACTAATGAACACACACACGACACACACAAAACATACACACTCACTCCCGTAAAGAATCTTCAGAAACCAAGGCCTTGATGTAACAAAGGCAGAGCCCAAGGATAGAAAAACACTTTTCTCTGAGCGAGGCCGATTGCTGTGAAATGGGATGGAAACAATGATACCTATGGAGCACAACAAGCTCCTTGACAGAGCAGAGCAGAGCTAACATCACGTTAGTGGTGCTGCCATAGCCTTCAGTTTCATCCTCATTCAGACCCTCTCAGTCACTCTCACACACACACACACTCAAACACACTCACACACTGATAGATGGCCTAACCGAAAGCAGCTGATCCTCCACCCCTCCTCTACATTAGGGATTAAAGTGTGGAGAAAAATCAGTTTGAAGATTGCTAATTCCGCAGCTGTCGGCCCGCAACAAACTAACATTTAGCAACACAGCGGTTGATTATTCCTGCGACTTATCTGTGTTTTTAGATGAACGCCTTGTTGTTCTCATTCCCCGTTGTGTTTTTTGTGTGTTGCTGTTGCTTGTTTATCATCTGACTTCTGTAGTCACATCCCAAGTAGAAATGGCTGGGCTCAGACAAAATGCCTTCCCTCTAACTATCTGCAATTCTTTATCTTCATGAGACCACTTTTATCCCCCCTCTTACATGTGAATGCATCTTCTCAGTGTAAATAAGTGGCTGGTCCTGATGAGGAGTTGGCTGTCCTAATTCCAGGGCTTGTTAAGAGACATGTTGGAGCCTCCAGGGGGAGCTGGGTAGGGCCACCAGCGAGGCAGAGGAGATAGTTAGTCCTGGGTAGGGCCTCTAGGGAGGCAGAGGAGAGAGCTGGTCCTGGGTAGGGCCACCAGCGAGGCAGAGGAGAGAGTTGGTCCTGGGTAGGGCCTCTAGGGAGGCAGAGGAGAGAGTTGGTCCTGGGTAGGGCCACCAGCGAGGCAGAGGAGAGAGTTGGTCCTGGGTAGGGCCAACAGGGAGACAGAGGAGAGAGTTGGTCCTGGGTAGGACCTCTAGGGAGGCAGAGGAAAGAGTTGGTCCTGGGTAGGGCCTCTAGGGAGGCAGAGGAGAGAGTTGGTCCTGGGTAGGGCCACCAGCGAGGCAGAGGAGATAGCTGGTCCTGGGTAGGGCCACCAGCGAGGCAGAGGAGAGAGTTGGTCATGGGTAGGGCCTCTAGGGAGGCAGAGGAGAGTGTTGGTCCTGGGTAGAGCCTCTAGGGAGACAGAGGAGAGAGCTGGTCCTGGGTAGGGCCTCTAGGGAGTTAGAGGAGAGAGTTGGTCCTGGGTAGGGCCACCAGCGAGGCAGAGGAGATAGCTGGTCCTGGGTAGGGCCACCAGCGAGGCAGAGGAGAGAGTTTGTCCTGGGTAGGGCCTCTAGGGAGGCAGAGGAGAGTGTTGGTCCTGGGTAGGGCCTCTAGGGAGGCAGAGGAGAGAGTTTGGTCCTGGGTAGGGCCTATAGGGAGTTAGAGGAGAGAGTTGGTCCTGGGTAGGGCCACCAGCGAGGCAGAAGAGAGAGCTGGTCCTGGGTAGGGCCTCTAGGGAGACAGAGGAGAGAGCTGGTCCTGGGTAGGGCCTCCAGGGAGATAGGGGAGGGAGAGGAGGTCCTGGGTAGGGTAACAGAGGAGCCAGGGTGTAAGGCTGCAACACATTCAAACTTAGTCCATTATCTTCTGCAAGAGCCTGCCTGTCAAGATGTAGGAGAGTGAAGAGGGGGCTGACAATGAATGAGACCACCATATATAATTTCAATGAAAAGAACCAAGACAATTAGAATGGGATTCAAAAGGTTTGAATTCAGAACATCAATTCAGAACCGTTCCAGAGCCAGGAAAAGTTTGACATGCAAGTAAAAGCTACATTTCAAGTCTAGATCCGTTCCACTGTTTCCACCTGAAATCTGCCTGAAACGTGACATCTAATAATACCCTGGGTTGCTCTAATGGTCTACTGGGCTCTCCTGTAATTACGCTGGTAGGTGACTGTTTTTCTTTTCAAATATCAAGCTGGGATTATTCAGCTTCTGTTTGGAAAGATTTCACACATTTGGAATTCAGAGGACAACAGTGGCTGTAATTACATACAGCCAGCCTGAGCAACAGGAGGGCATTAGTAAGGAACTACAGTCAGGTTGTTTAGCTATAACTGTTCACAGTGGGACAGTAAGAGGACCACTGGTGTCAGTACTGTGGCAGTAGACATCTCTATTCAAACATAACAAACACCAACCGATTTTATTTGCAACTCTCAACTCCTTTTTTTCCAAATTCAATTGCCTCTCTCTCCTTCTCCCCATCTCTCTCCCTTCCTCTCCCTTTCCCTCTCTGTCACTTTCTCCTTCTCCCCTAGCCTCTCCTTCTCCTCCATCCTCTCCTTCTCCTCCATCCTCTCCTTCTCCTCCATCCTCTCCTTCTCCTCATCCTCTCCTTCTCCTCCATCCTCTCCCTCTCCTCCATCCTCTCCCTCTCCACCATCCTCTCCCTCTCCTCCATCCTCTCCTTCTCCTCCATCCTCTCCCTCTCCTCCATCCTCTCCTCCTCCTCCATCCTCTCCCTCTCCACCATCCTCTCCCTCTCCACCATCCTCTCCTTCTGCTCCATCCTCTCCCTCTCCTCCATCCTCTCCCTCTCCTCCATCCTCTCCCTCTCCTCCCTCCTCTCCTTCTCCCTCTCCTTCTTTGCCCCTTTGTCATTCTCCATAACCATATTACTGTACAATCTTCAAGCTTTCCTCATCTCTCAAATCACACCCCACGCATTCCTTTCCCCAAGTCCGACTCCTGCATCCTTCTGCATAGCCCAGCTCTTTCCAATAACTCACCAACATACAGTAACATAGTGTATTACAGTCAACATCCAGTAACATAGTGTATTACAGTCAACATCCAGTAACATAGTGTATTACAGTCAACATACAGTAACATAGTGTACAGTATTACAGTTTAACTACAGTAACAGTGTACAGTATTACAGTCAACATACGGCAACATAGTGTACAGTATTGCAGTCAACATACAATAATACAGTTTATTACAGTCAACATACAGTAACATAGTGTATTACAGTCAACATACAGTAACATAGTGTACAGTATTAGTCAACATACAGTAACATAGTATACAGTATTACAGTGTAACTACAGTAACAGTGTACAGTATTACAGTCTACAGCAGCAGGAGAGAGCAGTATCATCCAAACACACCAGATTTCACCTGCTTTAATGTGCTTGAGACATGGAGTGCCATGAGCCTGCTCAAATCAGCTCCTGCCTTCCTGACTTCCTGTCCCTCTGTCTGTCAGTCTGTCTGCTCTGGTTGCCAGTCTGTCTGCTCTGTCTATCTGTCTGCCCTGTCTGTCTGTCTGCCCTCTGTCTGTCTGTCTGTCTGTCTGTCTGTCTGTCTGTCTGTCTGTCTGTCTGTCTGTCTGTCTGTCTGTCTGTCTGTCTGTCTGTCTGTCTGTCTGTCTGTCTGTCTGTCTGTCTGTCTGTCTGTCTGTCTGTCTGTCTGTCTGTCTGTTTTTCTGTCTGTCTGTCTGTCTGTCTGCTCTGCATGTCTGCTCTGCATGTCTGTCTGTCTGTCTGTCTGTCTGTCTGTCTGTCTGTCTGTCTGTCTGTCTGCTCTGGTTGTCTGTATGTCTGTGTCTGTCTGTCTGTCTGTCTGTCTGCTCTGTTATTTATGAAGCTGACCCATGTTAATGAGCGCTTAGAAGACTAATGGACTCAATCACTTGTGTGTGCACAAGGGCTGTGTGTGTGTGTGTGTGTGTGTGTTTGTGTGTGCGCGCTCCCACACGTGTTTGAAGGGTGTGGAGAATGCACCCCGCATGCCAGCCTGCAATATTGATGTATTTAACATTTTGATGGTTCACAGTAATGTAAATAACCATTGCTGTGGTGGAGAGAAATATTTCTCAGAAGTGACAGGTGGAGGACGACAGAGTGTACGTGCTCTTCAGTGGGGGAATGGGTGCATACTTCACCGTGTGTGCCAGATAAGATAGGATGGAAGAGAAACAGCATGAGTCATCATCACAACATGAAGCCACATGGCTATGGTGTTTTCCCCATGTTCTGTTGCTCCCTCATCACTTAAATCACTGCCACAGAAAATAAGCCTCACACAGTAAAGCATCTCAGCTCAGAGAGAGAGAGAGAGAGAGAGAGAGAGAAATGAGAGAGGGAGAGGAGAGAGAGGGGAGAGGAGAGGAGAGGAGAGGAGAGGAGAGGAGAGGAGAGGAGAGGAGAGGAGAGGAGAGGAGAGAGAGAGAGAGAGAGAGAGAGAGAGAGAGAGAGAGAGAGAGAGAGAGAGAAGAGAGAGAGACATCTGTATTTAAGATTTTCCCCCCAGAATTGTGTTCTGTTTGATCCCACAAATCCCTCTTTATCATCAAAGTTCCATCATGTGTCTTTTCAAAAAAGTATTGAAATGGGGTTCCTTAGTAGATTTCAAGAGAGGACTATGATGAAACAGAGAGAACAAAGTAACAGGTTGGAGTACACAGACTTGAAGTCTAAATCTGTAACTACACAGGAGCACAGACGATGTCTCCGTCTGCTATGGACTCAGCAGGGACTCTATGGACTCAACAGGGACTCTATGGACTCACCAGGGACTCTATGGACTCAACAGGGACTCCATGGAATCAGCAGGGACTCTATGGAATCAGCAGGGACTCTATGGACTCACCAGGGACTCTATGGACTCAACAGGGACTCTATGGACTCAGCAGGGACTCTATGGACTCAGCAGGGACTCTATGGACTCAGCAGGGACTCTATGGACTCAGCAGGGACTATATGGACTCAACAGGGATTATATGGACTCAACAGGGACTCCATGGAATCAGCAGGGACTCTATGGAATCAGCAGGGACTCTACAGAATCAGTAGGGACTCTATGGAATCAGCAGGGACTCTATGGAATCAGCAGGGACTTCTATGAACTACCCAACTCCATCTCAATGGGAGAAGTAGTAAACCCCTCCTGTACTGTCTCCCTTCCCACCCAGCCCAGCGCTGTTCAGCTCAACCCAGCCCTGCCTTCACACAGCTACTCCAGCTCTAATCTGTGAGCCAGTAAACCACTAGCAGCAGTCCAACCCTTCCTCCCTCCACTGTGGGCTAATGCCATTGGACACACTCCCACCCTGCTCCCAATCTCACCTCTGGAAAAGCTCAGCAGTGTGTAGTGGGGTGGGGTAACGTGTGTGATAGAGGAAGAGGAGGGTGGATCTGTCTGTACAGCACAGCTTCCCATGCATGATGGCAGCAGCGATCAGGGCTCAATGGAGGAGTTAAAGCAGGATTACTGCAGGGAAAACAGCCTCTCAGAGATTTGGCAGCAGCGGGGGCTGAACAATCTGCAGGGCCTTCTGTAGCTTTGTAGAAGGACAGAACAGGTGACTGATCAAAGCACCAGAGCAAGGATGGGAGGGGGAATCTAAAGGTGGATAACTCAGACATCTGCTGCAGGGCTAGAATCTAGTGTGGAGGGATTTGGTCACCTCCTGTAAGTCAAATCAACAGGATAGCTGGTAACACACCACAAGGCATTTCCTGCTTTACTGCTCAGCACAGAATAAAATGATGAACCATACAGCACAGATTGATGCTTCACTGCAGGTAACTATCAACACAAACAAACGACCAAAACAGAGGGAAGAAGACTCCATATAAGCTTAACAGTACTTTTAGCAGACTGAACCAGATTTCTACTGCTGCTGTTGTTGACATTGGATCATATGAAACAGAGGTATTTGTATGGAATTGATGTAAAAGGTCTTCAATTATCAAAGGGCAACTGGCTCTCAGCCATGATCAGACACATTGCCCATTATCCCTCCATTGACAAAGCATGTGATGGAGAGAGTGTGAGAGAGACAGAGACAGAGACAGAGACAGAGACAGAGACAGAGACAGAGACAGAGACAGAGACAGAGACAGAGACAGACAGACAGACAGACAGACAGACAGACAGACAGACAGACAGACAGACAGACAGACAGAGAGAGAGAAAGAGAGAGAGAGAGGGAGAGAGAGAGGGAGAGTGCGAGACAGAGGAGGGAGATGAAGAGATACATGCAAATGGATTGTGTGGCAGAGAGACGGTCACTCACTCCTCCCAGAGTAATTGCGCATTACATTTAATTGTGCGATCACGGCGTTGTTTAATCAGATGTATCCTCAAGCATCTAATTAGCCTTTGCCAAGAAAAGACGAACATTCAAGAGCAAACAAGCACACATTTGTTTTGCGGCGCTAACACACACAGTTCATCTCCACTCTGCTTTCACACACTCTGCCTGGGCGATGTGGGGTAATCAATTACACACTGCGGTTACTGCCAGTCTAACAGTCTAACACGGCCCAGACTGGGAGGTGATTGAGATGCAGTGGGTTTTAGCAAGGCTGATACTGCTCTGGAATGCTCAGTGTGTGTGTGTGTGTGTGTGTGTGTATGTGTGTGTGTGTGTGTGTGCCTGCGTGCGAACGTTCATGCGTTGTGTGTTTCACACATTCACAGATGTCTGTTGCGGTAGGCTAAATGCCCTCTCAAAAGCTTTTTATGGACATCTCAACTGTCCTGCCAATAGAAAACTTTTAGCACACTCCTGCCACATGACATGCTGCTAATTAGCCTGCCCTTCAATGTTTAACACCACAACCACTTGAAAAATCTCTTCCGGTTGGAAACAGATTCTCAGTACTTCTGAAAGGCAATTAATGTCAAGTGTAAAATTGTCAACCTTGTCGAAGCGGCAGAAGTATGGCTGATATCCCTCATTAGTATGATAAAGGTTCCTCCTCTCCTTACATCCACATTACAGACACCATAACGTATATGATCATCTAAAGTGATCCCCCATAATGTATAATGTAAGTCATGTTATTATCTACTTCAGACAGCCATGTCCTCTTTCACTTTACCAAAAGCATTTTTCAAAGCTAAGTGTTGTCATTTTATGTCACATCAGAAGTTAATCAATATCTGATGCATATTAATGAATATAAACCAATAGCTGTCATAACTGTCACTCAAAATACACTAATACAACAGACCCAAAACATCACAAAGAGAAATTGGAGCCAAAGCCACCATTGAGCTATTGAGAACATTGGGACATGTGGAGATATGTTCTGCTCAGGTATGTCAGTGTACTCTAGCTCTGACATTAGCATGCAGAGCAGCGTAGGGAGAGCAGAGCAGAAGCCCATACCTAATGACTCCTATTCTCTGTCCTCTCCCTCAGCCTGCTGCTGCTTGGGTGATGTTCCCAATGAGCTGTGGCCCCATTTCCCTTCCCACTCCCAGCAACCTCCTTCAATGACAGCTTCCACCCCCTCCGCACCACCACACCCAGCAACGGTGTTCACATCACATCACATCCACATCATAACGGTGTGTGAAGTGTGAAAACACTTAACTGAGAGGCAGCAGGTTAATTTGAGCCGCATCATTTCAGAGCGGGCCAGACAGGAGCCGTGCGGCTTTCATTACGCCCTAATGTCCAAATAGAGCAGACGGGAGCAGCATGGAGGTGCTATGTGCTGCAGGCTGCCATTTGCTGTTTTCCATTAGTGTTTTACCTCCAGAAATCTAAGAGCCAGAGGGCTAAATGACTAGAAGGCATTGTGTGTTCATTGCTTGGTTTGATAGTCTGTTACGTCTTCTAATTCTTTATTACAATATGTCTGTCTTCTGATCACTGCAGTAACCTCGGTAAGGTGTTTAGTATACCACTATATCCTTATATATAGACTGACGTGGCAGAACTGATCTACATGCCAGGTCACAGGAGGCTGGTGAGGGCGGCTCACAGGAATAACCGGAATGAAGTGAATGGAATGGTATCAAACATTATACATTTACATTTTACAAACTATGTGTTTAATGTGTTGATACCATTCCATTTATTCAATTTCAGTCATTACTGTGAGCCTGACCTCCCCAATTAAGGTGCCACCAGCCGCCTGTGTGCCAGGTGTCAGTGTAGTGTTCCAGTCTACAGCAGGACCCTGTGGTAAATGCTGCTTACCACAGGAACATATTCACTGAGCCGGGCATACTGGCCTGGTAAACAAACAGTATCATACTGTCAGGATTCTACTAAGCCCTTATATTATGGATCCCCCAAAACAACATGGTCAGCTCCCCTGCTCTCTCTCTCTCTCTCTCTCTCTCTCTCTCTCTCTCTCTCTCTCTCTCTCTCTCTCTCTCTCTCTCTCTCTCTCTCTCTCTCTCTCTCTCTCTCTCTCTCTCTCTCTCTCTCTCTCTCTCTCTCTCTCTCTCTCTCTCTCTCTCTCTCTCTCTCTCTCTCTCTCTCTCTCTCTCTCTCTCTCTCTCTCTCTCTCTCTCTCTCTCTCTCTCTCTCTCTCCTCCCTCCCTCCCTCCCTCCCTCCCTCCCTCCCTCCCTCCCTCCCTCCCTCCCTCCCTCCCTCCCTCCCTCCCTCCCTCCCTCTTCTATCTCTCATCCCTCGGCTTCTCTCCCACTCATCCTGTCACGGTGGCTGAGTTCCATCTCTTCACTCAGGAGGGCCCTTCTGTCTAATTACAGATGCCCTCCAGAGTCTCCTCTCTGCCCCCAATCCCATCTGTATGTCCTGCTCTTACATTACCCTGCCTAAGCACCCTCTCTCTCCACTCCACTCAGGGACATTATGCTCCTTGGCACTGTGTGCACTGTCACGCCAGGGGTCAGACAGCCAGCACCTCCTCTTCCTCAAATTATCTCCCTCTGCCAACACAGGCCTAATCACAGCTATGACAGAACAGGACAGGACAGGTCAGGACCGCGTCAGCAGCAGCAGCAACACCCAGGCAGGGTGTTTTTTAAGGGGAACTCTCCTGGAAGACTTCCTTAAGCTCCCCAGGCCTCCTGGAGTCTCGTCCTGGGTCTGGGTCAGGGCTGGGACCCTGAGGACATGGAGGGGAAAGATGACTTGGCAGAGGGACAGGAGAGCTGGTGGAGTCAGGTGCCATGGAGGATAACAAGCAGACCTCCACAGAAGGTGGACAGAGGTGCCAGCCGATAAAGGCAACTGTCGATCTAAGAGGGAGGGTGTAAGCCTGTGGATGCTGGTGTTTTTAATCAGGTCCTGACATGCTGTTCCATGCTGATGTTTTTTCCAGGAGCAGCTACCCATGGTCTCTTCAGGACTGTGTCCATTATATAACCCTCTCTCTCTCTCTCGCTTCTCTCTCTCTCCAGAGTGCCTTGAGGTTTATGGCTCCTTTAATCTTCCAGTCCTCCATGGCTCTGGTGCTGCCCCCTGCTATGCCCTGCCAGGTTCAGGGTGAGAGATTAGGCTTGGTGGGGCTCCAGGACCTCAGTGAGCCTCTCGTTCTTGCCCGCTGCCCCTCTGCAAGCTGTTCATGTGTTGCCCATTGTGTTTCCTCCCTCTGTGTTCATCTATCTAAAAACATACTGTATCTCTTTGACAGCCAGAGTCCTGGGTTGCCTCCGTGGGCGAGGACCACAGGAGATTCTTATCCACCTCTACTATGGCCCTTCCATCTGTTTGGCCCTGGAACCTGGGCAGCTGCTCGCTGCTATTGTTGGGCGTCTTCAGAAGACAGGCCAAGACCTTCCCGGGAGCCCTGGTCGAGAGAGTGTGTGTGTGTGTGTGTGTGTCTGTGTGTCTGTGTGTCTGTGTGTGTGTGTGTGTGTGTCTCTGTGTGTCTGTGTGTGTGTGTGTGTAGGCCAGAGAGCAAGAGTAGGGCCAAGGCCTGGCTAAGGCTACAGTCTTTGTTCTGGTAGCCTTTCATGGAACGTTTCTAGAACCAGAAGTGTCCAAAGAGCATGCTGAGAGCCCTCATGCCATCCCACCAGACCTGGCTGACCTCCAATCACACTAACAACGCTCCTTCACTCCTATAATAATAATAATAATAGTAATAATAATAATAATACTACTTTATTCAACATATAGCGCTTTTCAAAGAATCTCAAAGCGCTTCAAAGCTAATTTTTTTTAGAATAACACCATCATGACATGGACAGTCATTAGAAAGTTAATCTATGACCCAGGCTGAGAGAAAGTCTTTGTGAAGAGTCTTTCCAGATGTAGATGGTTTCCTACTTGGCCAGAGTCAGACGAACTCATAGATATAATTTGTATGTCTCTGCATGCATTTTGAAGATGATTTAAGTTAGCATAATGTTAGCCTAGCGCAATTGCTGGAAGTCTCCCGGTACAGTAGCCAGCTCCTCTCAAAAGCAGGGAAATAGACCTAACTATTCCAAAACTGGGTGGATGGTCATTTATAGTCTAATGAAGCTCTATATCAATATTTTATAAATGTGTTAATTTACTGATAATCATAGGAAACGAGATTATATCCACTTACCCATTCTGTCCCGTTGTCAAATAGAGATGTATAGAGATCGCAATGTTGTATGTGTGCCATTGAGTCTGTGAGCAACCAGGCAGCATCATTGAGACAGATACAATGTTGCGATCTCTATACATCTCTAACGATATGCTAACTTCAATCATCTCCAAACTGTACACAGAGACATAAAAATGGTTTCCATGAGTACGTCTAACTCTGGGTAAGTAGAAGAACGTCCAAAATCTCGAAACCTCGTTAGTATTCTTTTAAAGATTCCAATGGCGGACACTATTATATTGCACCAAGTCCACGTTCTGAAAGACCTATTCATCAAACTCCAACCCATTGACACACATATGTGAATAGAATGGAATATGTCTACAGTGTCCTTCTCATCAAGCTGAAACCAGTTGTTATTGACTATGTTTTCATTCTGCTGCTAGTTGGACAGAAAATAAATATCCCATACGTGCACTGGGGGCAGCTCTTGTGAAGATCCGCAAACACAGGTTCTGTACCAAAGCTCTTGGAAATGTTGCTCTTTATGAAAATACAGGTCAAGAACGATGTGTCCTTTTATCAAAAAAAAAAAGGTTGACCTTTGCTCCCCACAGTCTTTTGTAATGCAACATGATCTATTTCTCCCAAAATAGGAACTGTACTGCAAAGCCTTTGAAGGCTCCCTTTGAGAGAAGCATTGGAACCTAACACAAGGCCCCAGCAGCTCATTAACTGTACCTGTTGTTTTAGGTGATGAATGGAAGCCATTATGCAATGAATAATAGCAGTCAGGAGGATTTATTACACACGGTGTCCATAAAACATGCAGCGCTTGCTAGAATCTCTGCTGTACACTAACATTAGCAAACTGATTATTTTATTGCTGGGTGGTTTCTTTACTATGGCAACCACCACTCCACAAGTCATTTCCTGGTTTCAATAGCTGGTCCTGCTACCACAAGGGAAATATTTGCCCCAACTTCATCATTGTTCATTTCAGAGCTCCATTAAATACTGTATATATATATATATATATATATATATATATATATATATATATATATATATATATATATATATATATATATATATATATATATATATATATACATACACACACACACACACACACACACACACACACACACACACACACACACACACACTAGTGCACACACACACACACATGCACACAGCCCCGAGGGGACTGGATCTCTGTCCCTGTAATGATAAAGGGACAGTGTTGTTTGACCTCAGATACTGTATAGAGCTCACCAACCATAACTCTCGTATCTATCACGACATGTTTTAGGTCTAAATAAATAAATAATGACAATATCCATGTTTGAAATTATGTTCTTATACTGTACATAGAACAATGGAATACCTGGCCACAATATAAGCACACCAATCATTTGAGTATCACAGAAAATCTACAACATGCTCAAGCTGGTAATCGACTGATGGAATGTTTTCAAATATTCCATAAGACAGTTGTACAACTGCTGTAAGCAGGGCTTTCTTCTCTGATGTGGGGAAAGTCATCAGCATTTGTGACACAGAGCATATGTGTGTTTGTACTGTATGTCTGGATGAGATGAGAGAGGCAGCATGTTTTGGACCTGGGAGGAGACGTGGAGACATGGAGACACAAGGAGAAGGCCCTGGAAGGAGACGTGGAGACATGGAGACACAGAGAGGAGACGTGGATACACAGGGAGAGAGGTCCTGGAAGGAGACATGGAGACACAGAGTGGGAGGTCCTAGGAGACGGCATGGAGACATGGAGACACAGGGAGGGAGGTCCTGGGAGGAGATATGGAGTCATGGAGACACGGGGAGTGAGGTCCTGGGAGGAGACACAGAGACGTGGAGACACAGGGAGGGAGGTCCTGGGAAGAAACATGGAGACACAGGGAGGGAGGTCGTGGGAGGAAACATGGAGACACAGGGAGGGAGGTCCTGGGAGGAAACATGGAGACACAGGGAGGGAGGTCCTGGGAGGAGACACAGAGAGGAGACGTGGAGACACAGGGAGGGAGGTCCTGGGAGGAGACACAGAGAGGAGACGTGGAGACACAGGGAGGGAGGTCCTGGGAGGAAACATGGAGACACAGGGAGGGAGGTCCTGACGTGGCTGCTGCTAGTCTCCCCAGACTCCTCTGCTCCCTCTTTAATTAGTACCCAGAGGAGGAGGGGGCGGGGCAGGGGGATGGGAGGGCGACCAAATACCTGACATATACTGTACTGTAGAAAAATTGCAAAAGATAATATCAATTTACCATGGGGTTTATAACAACAGATATTTGTTCATTTGACAGAGAGAACATACAATGAAACAACACTCCATGTGGGTGATCATGGCTTTGTGTGAGCAGTTAGCAGAGGTAATAACTGTCACTCATGCCTCCATCAAAAACAACATCTCTCTTCTTAACGTGATAATCAGACAGAAGAGAGAACATCCTGACACAGATTAGTCTCAAAAGACCCCCACCGTTGTGTTTAATAGCATGGAAGAGATCATTTAGACTGGAGGACTCTAGATAGAGCCCTAAGATGGTGCGCTGCTGCACGCGGCTGAGACCATCAGCAGCCTAAAGGCAACATTTCCCTTTCAAAGAGTAATTAAGCCTTGCATTATTAAGACTAAGGGTGTTTCCCTGGTAATTATCAACACTGTGTCACACGCAGCAACACTGTATAACAGCATCTAATCTAATACGTCCATGTTTTAAGATCCTGCTGATTCGCCTACCTAATAATAAATAAAACCGGAAAAAATGACTCTCAAATGACATGTTAAACGTAATCCCGTCATGCCAAATTGACACTCATACGCCATCTGTTTAAATACAGTAAAGCTTGTTTATTGTAACCAACTCATAGTAATAAACTAGTTATCCTGTAAATTGGGGCAACGAGAGAGACCACATTTGAAATATAAAACTCCCCCACAACTCCAGGCCAACCCCCCAACCCCCCCCCATCCTTCCATGTTGGCAGACAGCGGTAGAGGATAGGATGCATGGGATTACTCCCCCTGAGGGACCAACATGTTTCAGCTCTCCCTTTTCAGGTAAAAGTCTGTTAAACTGGGTCAACATGCATGATGCTGGAGTGGAGAATGAATACCAGAGTACTGCAGTACAGACAGTGGGGTGTGGGGATCCAGAGCTGGATCTGCAGTACAGACAGTGGGGTGGGGGGGGATCCAGAGCTGGATCTGCAGTACAGACAGTTGGGTGGGGGGATCCAGAGCTGGATCTGCAGTACAGACAGTAGGGTGTGGGGATCCACAGCTGGATCTGCAGTACAGACAGTAGGGTGTGGGGATCCACAGCTGGATCTGCAATACAGAGACAGTGGGGTGGGGGGATCCACAGCTGGATCTGCAGTACAGACAGTAGGGTGGGGGGATCCAGAGCTGGATCTGCAGTACAGACAGTAGGGTGGGGGGATCCAGAGCTGGATCTGCAGTACAGACAGTAGGGTTTGGGGATCCACAGCTGGATCTGCAATACAGACAATGGGGTGGGGGGATCCAGAGCTGGATCTGCAGTACAGACAGTGGGGTGGGGGGATCCAGAGCTGGATCTGCAATACAGACACAGTGGGGTGGGGGGATCCAGAGCTGGATCTGCAATACAGAGACAGTGGGGTGGGGGGATCCAGAGCTGGATCTGCAATACAGACACAGTGGGGTGGGGGGATCCAGAGCTGGATCTGCAGTACAGAGACAGTGGGGTGGGGGGATCCAGAGCTGGATCTGCAATACAGAGACAGTGGGGTGGGGGGGATCCAGAGCTGGATCTGCAGTACAGACAGTGAAGTGGGGGGATCCACAGCTGGATCTGCAATACAGACAGTGGGGTGGGGGGATCCAGAGCTGGATCTGCAGTACAGAGACAGTGGGGTGGGGGGATCCAGAGCTGGAACTGCAGTACAGACAGTGAGGTGGGGGGGATCCAGAGCTGGATCTGCAGTACAGAGACAGTGAGGTGGGGGGATCCAGAGCTGGATCTGCAGTACAGACAGTGAGGTGGGGGGGATCCAGAGCTGGTGGCAAAGAGGAGGCCTGGTGCCTGTGAGCTACTGTGGGGGCTGGTGGGTGGAGCGGTGAGGGGGGCCTCTGCAATTTATTGTCCTCCAGCAATTAACAGAGAAATGTTGTGGGCTCCTTAATTATGTTTCAAAATGCAAGAGATAAGAGACTGAGGCTGAGCCCCCAGACGTAGTAGCCCTTCCTCTGGTAGGCAGTAGGAACCGGTAGTCTTTCCCAGTCAGACGAGGAGCCCAGATAGGCAGCCCTGCACTGATCCACTGGTGATAAAAGCTGTCAATCAGGCCCTGTCCTTGATTAATTAATAACATGGACATTAAGGAGAGAGGAGATCAAATGGGAGAACTAATGGGAGGGCAACAGAGGATTCATGGGGAGGGAGCATTGTCTCATGTCAGATGGCGTCACTCCTACGCGACGCTCGTCCCTCAACCGATATGATGTGAGACAATAGGGGAGAGAGATGGAATAGAACTCAGTGTCAGCTAACGGCACAAAAAAAGAAACATGGCAGCTAGTTCAACCCTGTCAGGGATGTAAGTGGTATCTATAAATCAGCCGTTTTGATTGGCTGGCCGGCCCTGGTCATGTTTGCTATTGGGTCAAGGTCAGAGAGGAGTCTGTCAGTGTCTTATGGCTCCGTTCAGACAGTCTGATGAGGGATCTGGCAGTGTGTGTGCCCCGTGACCTTAGCTGTCATATAAGTCTATCTTTCTAGATCCTGACTCCTGGGCTTTCATATTGTACTGTAGTGCAATGTGAAAGATGGATGACACAAAAGGGGGCCAGTCCAAGTATGTGACTCATGCAATAACTTGTAGTGACGGAGTGAGTCAAAGGATGTCAGTGCATGAAGTATTGACATTTAAACATATTCTGATGCCAACACTGATCACAGACACATTGGCACTCAAAAAAACACACAGCCGCACCAACAAAACATCTAAGCCTTTAAAACAGGAATCCCATTGATTCCTCTTCTCAAATCAAATCAAATTGTATTTCCCACATGCGCCGAATACAACTGGTGTAGACCTTACAGTGAAATGCTTACTTACAAGCCCTTAACCAACAATGCAGTTTTAAGAAAAAAAGTGTTTTACCTCACCTGCTCCTTGATTCCTATTCACCAACTGTCCTTGAAGAAGCTGGAAGGAACACATTGGACAAATCCACTCTCAATCTCTAACCCACTCTCTACAGAGTAATGCAGTTTACAGTTAACCCTAATGACCCCAGTTAATTCTGTTGAACTTTTTAATGTCTGCTGCTGATTGAGATAAAGCCAGCCCAGTCTGTCTCTTCCCAACATCTCAACTTCCCCTCTGGAGACAATGTCTCTGGGTAGGGATCAAGGGAACATAAAGGCCTAGCAAGCACAAAGCTCTCTCTCTAATCGGAGCGGCAGTGTTTGACCGAGCTGTGGCTGGAGTGACGTGGGGAGCAGATAAAACAGGCTGTGATTGAGATCAGGAGTTTGATGCTGAGTGTAAGATAACAAAAAGACAGAGACGTCAGCCCTGAGAGGGACAGCATTTTAGTCTGTGTGTCTGTCTACTGGATCATGGAGCTGCGGAGCTGGTCAGAGAGAGTCCCAGCAGAGACACTGTGGAGCTGGTCAGAGAGATTCCCAGTAGAGACACTGTGTAGCTGGTCAGAGAGATTCCCAGTAGAGACACTGTGTAGCTGGTCAGAGAGAGTCCCAGCAGAGACACTGTGGAGCTGGTCAGAGAGATTCCCAGTAGAGACACTGTGTAGCTGGTCAGAGAGATTCCCAGTAGAGACACTGTGTGGCTGGTCAGAGAGAGTCCCAGCAGAGACACTGTGGAGCTGGTCAGAGAGATTCCCAGTAGAGACACTGTGGAGCTGGTCAGAGAGAGTCCCAGCAGAGACACTGTGTAGCTGGTCAGAGAGAGTCCCAGCAGAGACACTGTGGAGCTGGTCAGAGAGAGTCCCAGCAGAGACACTGTGGAGCTGGTCAGAGAGAGTCCCAGCAGAGACACTGTGGAGCTGGTCAGAGAGAGTCCCAGCAGAGACACTGTGGAGCTGGTCAGAGAGATTCCCAGTAGAGACACTGTGTAGCTGGTCAGAGAGAGTCCCAGTAGAGACACTGTGTGGCTGGTCAGAGAGATTCCCAGTAGAGACACTGTGTAGCTGGTCAGAGAGATTCCCAGTAGAGACACTGTGTGGCTGGTCAGAGAGAGTCCCAGCAGAGACACTGTGGAGCTGGTCAGAGAGATTCCCAGTAGAGACACTGTGTAGCTGGTCAGAGAGATTCCCAGCAGAGACACTGTGGAGCTGGTCAGAGAGAGTCCCAGCAGAGACACTGTGGAGCTGGTCAGAGAGATTCCCAGTAGAGACACTGTGTAGCTGGTCAGAGAGAGTCCCAGCAGAGACACTGTGGAGCTGGTCAGAGAGAGTCCCAGCAGAGACACTGTGTAGCTGGTCAGAGAGAGTCCCAGCAGAGACACTGTGGAGCTGGTCAGAGAGAGTCCCAGCAGAGACACTGTGGAGCTGGTCAGAGAGAGTCCCAGCAGAGACACTGTGGAGCTGGTCAGAGAGAGTCCCAGCAGAGACACTGTGGAGCTGGTCAGAGAGAGTCCCAGCAGAGACACTGTGGAGCTGGTCAGAGAGAGTCCCAGCAGAGACACTGTGGAGCTGGTCAGAGAGAGTCCCAGCAGAGACACTGTGGAGCTGGTCAGAGAGAGTCCCAGCAGAGACACTGTGGAGCTGGTCAGAGAGAGTCCCAGCAGAGACACTGTGGAGCTGGTCAGAGAGAGTCCCAGCAGAGACACTGTGGAGCTGGTCAGAGAGAGTCCCAGCAGAGACACTGTGGAGCTGGTCAGAGAGATTCCCAGCAGAGACACTGTGGAGCTGGTCAGAGAGAGTCCCAGTAGAGACACTGTGTAGCTGGTCAGAGAGAGTCCCAGCAGAGACACTGTGTGGCTGGTCAGAGAGAGTCCCAGCAGAGACACTGTGGAGCTGGTCAGAGAGATTCCCAGCAGAGACACTGTGGAGCTGGTCAGAGAGAGTCCCAGCAGAGACACTGTGGAGCTGGTCAGAGAGAGTCCCAGCAGAGACACTGTGGAGCTGGTCAGAGAGAGTCCCAGCAGAGACACTGTGGAGCTGGTCAGAGAGAGTCCCAGCAGAGACACTGTGGAGCTGGTCAGAGAGAGTCCCAGCAGAGACACTGTGGAGCTGGTCAGAGAGAGTCCCAGCAGAGACACTGTGGAGCTGGTCAGAGAGAGTCCCAGCAGAGACACTGTGGAGCTGGTCAGAGAGAGTCCCAGCAGAGACACTGTGTAGCTGGTCAGAGAGAGTCAGTGTGGCTCCATTACCTTGAGAGCGCTGCAGAAGGCTACACATAATCACCGTTTTCTCTGTTCCTCCTCCAATTAAACATGTGCAGCGGGTCTAAATGATTTACCATCAGGTATCCTTTCCCACAGCCCTGCTGCAGCTCCATGTCTTGTGTTCCCCAGTGCTGTGGGGAGATGGAGGGGTGGGGGGTGGGGTGGGGTGGGAGGGGGGGGGGGAGGGGGGGGCACGTCACTCAGTCTCTAGCTGACTTTGAACTTGCTGTGTGATACTCACACCATGTTGAAGAGCTTCTAACACACACGTGATGTCAAACACACTTTCAACCACAGGTTCACTTGCACACTTAGACTCTACCTCTCAAAACACCTACAAAAAGGAGAACATGTATGATATTTCCATTTAAACCCTATTTTGACGGCATACATGTACTGTACATGTCCACCAAACTTCAGACAATATTGGGATGAAATTGAGACAGAAGGAGATAGGAAGAACCTTTATAGATGGTTCATAGGAAGTACCTTTAGAGAAGGTCATGGGAAGAATCCTTAGAGAAGGTCATAGGACAAACATTTAAAAAAGGTCCTAGGAAGAACATTTAGAGAAGGTCATAGGAAGAACATTTAGAGAAGGTCATAGGAAAACATTTAGGGAAGGTTATAGGAAGAGCCGTTAGAGAAGGTCATATGAAAAGCCTTTAGAGAAGGTCATATGAAAAACCTTTAGCGAAGGTCCTGCGAAAAACCTATAGAGAAGGTCATAGGAAGTACCTTTAGAGAAGGAAATATCATTGGAATAGAGTATACTGCATGTATGGTCACTGCAGCTCCAATAGTGTGGCATGTTTAAACTAAATTAAATATGAATATACCTGGCAACCTAAAGCTACTGCAGCATAATTAGGAATAAGAATAGAATGGGAGAAATGCAGAGCTGGAAAGCAGGGGAATTACAGTAGAGAGAGACTAACCAATAGGGTAACAGTGGTCTGTGAGTCAAAGGAATTACAGAAGAGAGAGAGTAACCAATAGGGTAACAGTGGTCGGTGGGTCAGGGGAATGACAGTAGCAAGAGACTAACCAACAGGATAACAGTGGTCGGTGGGTCAGGGGAATTACAGTAGAGAGAGACTAACCAGCCGGGTAACAGTGGTCTGTGAGTCAAAGGAATTACAGAAGAGAGACTTACCAATAGGGTAACGGTGGTCGGTGGGTGTGTAAAAGAACAGGAAGAACGGTATAAAAAGGCTTTTCTCATGAGCGCCATTACAACACAAACAATGAAATATTCATATGTGATCACGCTGACCTATTTAGTGTTACACCTTCCCCACTCACTCACTGGTCACCCACCGCCTGCCACTATGGATGTAAGGAGAATGGTGGGACACACACTGGCTGTATCTGAACTGAATCACTCTTTCACTGCATTATATTCCCTGGCCTATTGTATGCCACAAAGCTGCAGTGCATTGGGAAAACATAGAATAACTTATGCAGCAATTGGTATATCAAGGTTCCACGTACATCTTTATGATATTGATTTCTATGTGTTCCTATGTACTGTAGAGTGTAACGCTGGCATTCCACAGAATATAATGCACAGGACTGACTGAGGTATTTCAGTACATTACCATGTAACACTGCATGCCACTATACGTGTCTTGCTCTAAAGTAAAATGGAGCATCATCTGAGTCACCGGTGGTACGAAACTATACAGGTACATCTGTTCCTTCATCTGTTCATCTATACTGTCCTATCAGCTGCTGTTGCATAGTAAGCTGTCACTGAGCAGCACAGATCTGTATCGTGTGTGATCCTTCTGTACTTGATGGAATGATCTTCATTAATCGGAACGCTGTTCCAATATGCTAATTGCATGTTGCCTCATTACCAATGCTCTTTGATTGCAAAACATTTAGTCGCCATTATTAATGACCCCAAGCAGCGCTGTCCGTACTGCATTATCCAGGTTGTCCCAATAAGTGCTTGAGGAATTGGGCTCTTTTTCAAAACCCAGAGTAATGGCAGCACAAATGAGACAATCAGAGTTGTTTCTTGCTGGTCAGCATCTATCTGTGTACAACTGAGATGGAAACCTGCCTGTCAAATTGCAGCTCTGCAGTTTTGGCTCTGCAGTCCTTTGCAGCGTAACAGTAACACTTCTCCTGAGCTGGTCTTTATAAGCTGTGACAGTTTCCTCCAGCTTTCCGTGGCACCTTGGAGACCCTGATTAGCCCTGCAACAGTACAGGAGCAGCAGCTTCAACCTCCAGTGATTCTGCACTAACTGAGGGGAGCTGATTTTTTCCCTTTCATCAGCAGGTATGAGTCAGGCCCTGGGCAGCTACTCATAGACAGGACCTTGGGACCTTACACTACCACCTAACTACTGTGGGTGTTCTGACTCAAAGACAATGTCTGTCTTTTAAAAATAGAAGTCTTTGAAGTCATGTTAGTGTCAGTCATTAGCTGTGATCCTGTGTGAGACTTCATGACCTTCTGCCTCTAAGCCAGACTGCGCTGCAACACTGTAAATAGTCCCTATGGGCCACAGACAGTATACATAACCATATGTGTACAACTATGTACTGGGTAAAACTATGAGCTCCTGTATTTCACTTATGCAAAGCATAAGGAATAAAAATAGCAATGACATATTTTTTGCTTTATTGAATTATCATACACATCTGCACTAATAAGGAACTCTGTGACATTCTACTTCAAGCTCGTTTTTCATTGCTGTTATACATATTTGGGATAATTGTTTTTGACAAAACCTTGAGGTGTCTCTTCATTGTATATTACTGCAACACAATTAGTCCACACAGTACTTCTTCTATCAAAATATTCCCATCTCTGTTCAGTAGATATATTGGATTTGTAGGATAGAAGCTGCAGGGAGCCAGACAGTCATTCCTCTCAGCCATCTGCATATCTCTCTGAGATTAGTCTGGCTCCACATTCAAAAGGACAGCAAATAAACAAACACATTGAGAAAGCAAGCAAAGCTCATTCTCCCAGATTCTCCATTTGAATAATCCTAGGCTCTCTCTCCTTAAATGTTTCTCTATTGCGCTGCAAGTCTCTCATTTGACTTGGCAAGATGTCATGGTTAAAAAGACAGCTTTGTGAATGAATGAAGTGATTAGGACACTATCCGTTTCGGCAAACAGGCCTGCTGTATCTGTTCTGCTGTTTCTGCTTTCATTGAAAAGGGAATTGTTCCTTCCAAGAGGTGTTTTGCTGACTGCTTGGTGTCTGGGCTCTAAAACCCTTAAAAAAGAGCTTGCAGAGTTGCATGTTCTTATCATGACAGCAATGCACTGGTGCTGATAGCAAAATAAGATTTCCTCCCCAGCTCCATGGATTAGAGCAGTGAAAAGATTCAGCTGTCAAACATTATCTTCCCTACACCGAGAGACCTCCCCAGCTCCATGGATTAGAGCAGTGAAAAGATTCAGCTGTCAAACATTATCTTCCCTACACCGAGAGAGAGAGAGAGAGAGACGGTGGGGAAACCATGGCTTTAAGACTGTGATATATCTGTTAGTCTCTCTCTCTCTCTGTTAGTCTCTCTCTCTCTCTCTCTCTCTCTCTCTCTCTCTCTCTCTCTCTCTCTCTCTCTCTCTCTCTCTCTCTCTCTCTCTCTCTCTCTCTCTCTCTCTCTCTCTCTCTCTCTCTCTCTCTCTCTCTCTCTCTCTCTCTCTCTCTCTCTCTCTCTCTCTCTCTCTCTCTCTCTCTCTCTCTCTCAGTGTGGCACCTGATATCCCACCCTACAACATCCCTATCCATGCTTATTCTAATGTCCTCTCACCCCTAATCACATTTAAGTGTGTGCCAGATCATTAATGTGAGCTGACAGTCTATCACAGTGCTGTTTCCTCAGCTGAGTGGCCAAGGCAAAGCGCTGGCTGTTGTCTCTGTTGATGGTTCCCCACAGCGCAGGGCTGGAGGAGAGTGGTGAGGAGGTGACATTTATAAACCACACCAGCCCTGTGCTGTCTCCAAGAGCTGTCATCTGACAGAAGGCAGCTGTGTCCAACCGTGCTCCAGCCTTCTCCGTGAGCCAGGCACGTGCACAGATAGAGGTCTGCCTGAGCACCTGCCCCTTTGCCATTCTATGAGAAAAGTGCCCTTTCAGATTGGTGGCGTTATTTAATTATTGAATATTTATTTCACTTTTAATGTATTTTCTCTCTTATTATTTAAATGAATTACCCATCAAACTAGCTAATTTCTCATTTTTAAATGTTGGAAAATGCCCCCTCCCCTGCTCCTCTGCCCGGCTTGGCTCGTTCACAGGTCCAACTGAGTCTTGTTTACCGATGCAGATGTGAAAACGTTTTGTCTACAACTATCGAAAAAACTCTAAACATAAAATTAATTAGATATAAATAGCAACACGGGGCCTCCCGAGTGACGCAGCGGTCTAAGGCACTGCATTGCAGTGTTGCGGCATTACTACAGGTTCGATCCCAGGCTGTGTCACAACCGGCCATGACCGGGAGTCCCATAGGGCGACTCACAGTTGGCCCAGCATCGTCCGGGTTAGGGGAGGGTTTGGCCGGGGGGGGCTTTACTTTGCTCATCGCACTCTTTGCGACTCCTTGTGGCGGGCCGGGCGCCTGCAGGCTGACTTCGGTCGTCAGTTGAACGGTGTTTCCTCCGACACATTGGTGCAGCTGGCTTCCGGGTTAAGCGAGCAGGTGTTAAGAAGTATGGTTTGGCGGGTTATGAATCGGAGGACGCATGACTCGACCTTCGCCTCTCTCAAGCCCGTTGTGGAGTTTCAGCTATGAGACAAGATTGTAATCATGAAATTGGGGAGAAAAAGGGGGTAAAAATTACAACAACAAAAAAACTAAAAAACTAAAATTGAGATGCAAAGTTAAGTTGTTGGGACGTCATAAAACTGGCTTTTATTACACTCAGAAACGGGCAATAGGTGATGTCTCTGCCCTCTTAGTAGTCTGACAATCCCAACATTAGAGACCAGAAGGAGCGGTGGGGTGTGATCTGTGACATTTAAGGTGCAGTGAAGGTGAGGACGGAGCCAGGGTAGAGTGCAGAGTGACAGGTGATAAATACTAGCAGCATTTATTCACCACACTGATCTGAGGAAATTATTCCAAGCCCATGTCCCTGGGCACCCTCTTCCCAACCCCCTCGCCCTCTGCCCAGCTCCCTCACCCTCCTCCCAGCCCCTCCCAGCTCCCTCGACCTCCTCCCAGCCCCTCCCACCCCCCTCGCCCTCCTCCCAGCCCTTCCCAATCCCCTCGCCCTCCTCCAAGCCCCTCCCAGCTCCCTCATCCTCCTCCCAGCCCCCTCACCCTCCTCCCAGCCCCACATCCCTCGTCCAAGCCCCCTGACCCTGCCCTTCTCTCCAAAATGAGCTTTTCACCTTTAATTAGCCCATGTCTGCTCACCATCCACAGCATATTGCTGCCCACACCCATTAACACTAAAAACCTGTTTGGAGAAAACAAATGCCTTCTACCTCCCTTTCTGAAGTGCGTTTAACAATGTCCTCGAGCCACCGTTTTCCATTGTGTGAGGAAGTTTGGGAAACAAGACATCCATCAAATTGACAGACAAAACAAATTACACGGCGAACAGAACCTTAATGTGTCACCAGAGCTAATGGTGTCAAGGCTGGCTGCCAGTCGACCCAGACACTAGCCTGCATTCTCCTCTCACTCTCTACCCTGGCCTGGCCTTTCAATTAACAGACCTGTAGTTAAATCTAGGTTCTAGGGAGATTAGTTTGTCTAAATAACATTAAGGCATTAACACCCTACTAACCATTCATCAAACCTGAATTCATGAAATTCCATTAACGCCTTGCTCCGAAGTCCCAGTGAGAGTGAGAGAGAGAGAGAGAGAGAGAGAGAGAGAGAGAGAGAGAGAGAGAGAGAGAGAGGCCTTCATGCAGGCATGATGTATCTGCGCTGTAGTCTGAGATTATGCTGTGAATGAATGGTGCAGTCCTCCTAAAGCCAATAAAAGTGTAATTACATGCCTTGGGTGAAAATGCCTGTGCAGGTGACAGCTATCAGGGAGGCAGGCAGGAAGGATTACCTTCACTTTTCATCTGGCTGTGGCTCTGTGGCTCTGTGGCTCTGTGGCTCTGTGGCTCTGTGGCTATGTGGCTCTGTGGCTCTGTGGCTCTGTGGCTCTGTGGCTCTGTGGCATGATCACCTCACTCTGCAGGGTCACCTTGGATGGAGCGCTACAACTTTACCAGTCATTAAACTCTTAATCCAGCCTCAGTCTACATGCTCCCTCGCCATCATCTTTCACAATCGACCAGGGCTTCATATAACGTCTCTCTGTCATTACATATCCGCAACTTACAGTTGAAATAGTACAAGTATATAACACTAGCGAAATCATTCCCAAAGACTGCAGTGGCACCGTCAGTCTATTAAACCGCCAGTCTCATTTCCTTTCTGTCATACTGAGGTTAATCTATATATTATACCCCTAAATGACATCACCAGCACCTGCATATTCCCTTCTTTGATAACCGAGGTCTTAATGAATAATTGTAATCAAACGATCTAGTTAATATTCCAAAAGTTATTGTCTCGTGCCCAGGTAAAGTGTAATCTGGGACTTTTCCAGGGGATGTAATCTTGCGAGATCAAGGCTAAGGCTAGGGCATCAGTGGGGAGATTGGAGAACATGTTAATATTCCTTGCGTAGTAGTTCCGAAGCACCAGCCAATACATTTTCAGAGATAGGGAGATATTTTTCAAGGCAGGCAAAGTGACAATAAACATTCTAATCCAATATCACAAACGTACACAGGGGCCTAAAGCACTACTAAATATGAGTTTACAATACCATACACCAACACAGGGAGAGGCCTTTCACAGGAGGAGGACGACGGAGGCCAAGATTATCACAGTCCCGCTCAGGTGTCCATTACACAATCACAGCCTTTCTCTAACTGAAATTCAACCAGAATAAAATGGCAATGCTTTGCTACAAAAACAAGTGTTGCATTTCTTTGATTTGCCTCTGTACACTTTGCAGAAAAAGAGACAGAATAGCAAACCCTAACGAATGAACAAGCGTCAATGGCTGGTTCAAATGTGAGTATTTTAAAGTGCAAAACAAATACAGAACTTGTTGTTTGCAACCATGGCACAAACCCCATCATTCAGACCACAGTGTGACTATAAAGCTGAAGCACGTCAGGCTCAGCCAGAATGTCTGAGGAGGTTCTGCGGAACTCTGAATAATAAGCACCACTGATTCTCCCAGCTTCAGATGATGACTTAGTGTAGAAATAACCCAGTGAATATGCCATATTTAAATAGGAGTGATAACACAACTGTTATCTTAATCCATAAATCTGAGTAATGAGCACATGCAGTGAATTCATTATTATGCACTGTTAGTGGGTAAATGAAGGTCGTGGGGGTTAATTAGCTAGTAGGATAAGGACAGTGTTAATAATGCAGAACTAACACAGGACAGGTAATAACAGCTCTGAATGTCACCGAAGACTGGACTGATGAACTTCTGCTAGGGAAGTTAACTGAAATCTGATTTAGATTTCAACATTTGAACTCCGCTAATTGCTTGAGGTACATGACAATATACTGTGTTGCATTGGATTTTGTGGAGCGATAGGTAATGATGCTTTGTGATGTAACAGTGTTGCTTCCATCCCTTTCCTTGCCCCAACCTGGTCTCGAACAAGGCACCCTCTGAACACATCGACAACCATCACCCACAAAGCATCATTACCTATCGATCCACAAAAGCTGCGGAGCAAAGGAAACAACTACTTCAAGGTCTCAGAGCGAGTGACGTCACCGATTGAATGCTACTAGCGTGCACCGCTAACTAGCTAGCCATTTCACATCGGCTACACAGGGTGCTTTACAGTACCCTTCTACAGTACCATCTGCATCCCAGGCCAGGTCTACTGGAAAAATAATCTGCTGTTGCTCCACACACAATATTGGACAAGACAGAAACATGGAACATTTAGAGGAGGAGAGAGTCGGCGTACACCACGCCAGGCTTGTCAGCTGTGATAATGATGTATAATTTAATTGAAGCCTGTGCTTCTATCCTCCACAGAACTCAAACTCCTCTTCACCTGTCAATGCATTATTCAGGATAATGGTGACCCTGAAATAGTAAAAAAGCTTCTTATCTCTTTAAAGTTTTATTACAGAAAGCAAAGAGAGAGGGGGTAGGGAGAGAGAGAGAAAGATAGAGGGGGGAGAGAGCAAGTCAGTAAAATGAGCGGGTAAGAGAGAAAGACTGGTAAAAGAATGAAAGGAGAGCAGACAAAGTTCACCATGCAGCATAAGTGTTGTGACCCTGACAGCGTCATCACCTTGGCAACAGCAGAAAAAAATACAATAGGACAAAGCTACCTAGAATATTTGTTCTCTTTTACTTTTACGTACCTTCTCTAAAGGCATCTTGGGATGTCTTGGATTGTTATATAAAGGGGAGATTTGTACCAGGGATGAGAAAAAGCTTGTTATAATGGCATTGGTTTACTTTAAAAATAGACAAGTCAACAATATCACCGAAATGAGAAAGATTATGTTCTCCATCACCATCATCATCAACAACAACATTGCCATCATCATCAATTCCATAAGATGCAAATGCCAGTATATGAGTTCACCCCGTGCATGCTTCCACATGATCTATGAGAGAGTCAGCTAACTGCAGGGGAAAACACCCTCTATGTGCTGGGGACACACTGAATAATTCAAAGTTAAAGGAACAGCAATGGCTGAGGTTCATAACAGTACTACACATAGAGAACTGACGATTATTACAGGGAGCAGAGACTTATACAGTCTGTAATGTAACCTTACTTTATAGATGGGTTAGCTGACAACGTCACAAAAACTACGTGTGCACTTCCATGGGAAAGAAGTCAGCATGTTGTTGTGATTCTGTATGGCCAGATTGCTGGCAACAATGACAAGAAACTGCCATGTGGGGAATCGTAAGTGGCTCGTTTCAGCTCGTTTCATCTTGTTCTTGATACAATGTCTTGTTTTGAGGTGTTTTGAATGATTTAATTTAACATTTTAAAATAAAATTTGCCAGCTAGCTAACCAACAACTGTAACGATGTATTTGAGAGACAACAAGTGCTCATTCTGCAAATGTATTTATGTTTTCAATAAACATTGGTGACGAAATATAGCTTACATGTTGTCAACAATCTAAGCCAACCCCGTCTGTTTTGACCAACAGTTGCGCATGCGTCGGTTTTGTTGCTGAACAACCAACCCGTTTATATAGCCTGTAATGGTTTTCCAGTCACCAAGGTATGTTTCACAATTGCCTGCCGCTCTGCATCAGTATTATGTGACAAGGACAAGTGTGTGTGTGTGTATGAGTGTGTGTGTGTGTGTGTGTGTGTGTATGAGTGTGTGTGTGTGTGTGTGTGTGTGTGTGTGTGTGTGTGTGTGTGTGTGTGTATGAGTGTGTGTGTGTGTGTGTGTGTGTGTGTGTGTGTGTGTGTGTGTGTGGTGTGTGTGTGTGTGTGTGTGTGTGTGTGTGTGTGTGTATGAGTGTGTGTGTGTATGAGTGTGTGTGTGTATGAGTGTGTGTGTGTGTGTGTGTGTGTGTGCGTGCGTGCGTGCGTGCGTGCGTGCGTGCGTGCGTGCGTGTGTGCGCGTGTGTGTGTGTGTGTGCGTGCGTGCGTGTGTGTGTGTGTGTGTGTGCGTGCGTGCGTGCGTGTGTGTGTGTGTGTGTGTGTGTGCGTGCGTGCGTGCGTGTGCACTTGCGCCTGTGAATGTGAGTATGCACCCCTGTAAAGTCACCACAGTCCCTGCACTGTAGCCAAGGGAAAAAGGGCCGGGGTGAATGGGTATCTGGCAGTAAAATCCACCTGCTCCTATCCATCACACTAAAGTGTCATATTTACAGTCTGAAACTCACCCATTAAAGACTGTTATTGTTAGGCGCAATTTCCACTGCAATTAGATGGCGGCTTCATTAGAGAGAGTGTGACTGGAATGAGGCAATTAAGCTGTACTGTGTGACAGTGGGGAGCAGAGCTATCCAAAGCTATTGTACTTTACACATTTATTGAATCAGTAATTCCATCTCTTAAGTCTATAATAGCTCCAAAAAACAAACCATTATTTTTCTGTTTAATTAAATAGAGGTTTATTGTTCTCTGCTTTGATTAATTTTTCATTGAAGAACCCTGGACCCTGACCCTGGCAGCTTTCATACTCCTTAATTTAAATGACTCATCCTAATCAAAACAAACTCAAAACATTCAGTACACTTTCACTAAATACAAAAGTTTTGGGACGGTATTCATGTTCAAAATTCTCTTTTTCCCACTGTGTGGATGGATAATAAATGGATGATAGTATGTGAATGATACCTGACAAGCACATTTTTTTCTAATCCCTCTAACTTGCAGCATGTAGAGCACAGGCTGAGTATGGAGAATATATGTGTACTGTAGAATATATTTATATAATATGTTTGTACTAAAGAATGTATTTGTAGAATATAGTATTTTTCTACTTTATAATATAAAGGTGTTATATAATATATTTGTACTATATAATATATTTGTACTATATAACATAGAGGTACTGTATAAAATAGAAGTACTGTAGAACATATTTGTACTATAGAATATATTTGTACTATAGAATGTATTTGTACTATATAATATATTTGTACTATATAACATAGAGGTACTGTATAAAATAGAAGTACTGTAGAACATATTTGTACTATAGAATATATTTGTACTGTAAAATGTATTTGTACTATAGAATATATTTGTACTATAAAATATATGTGTACTATATAACATAGAGGTACTGTATAATATATGTGTACTATATAATATATTTTTATTATATAATATAGAGGTACTGTCTAATATAGAGGTACTATGATATACAACGATGAGACAGCCTATAGGGAGGAGGTCAGAGACCTGGCCGTGTGGTGCCAGGATAAGAACCTCTCCCTCAACATGATCAGGACAAAGGAGATTATTGGACTGAGCACGCCCCCATTCTCATCGACGGGGCTGTAGTGGAACAGGTTGAGAGCTTCAAGTTCCTTGGTGTCCACATCACCAACAAACGATCATGGTCCAAACACTACAAACCCTATTCTCCCTCAGGAGACTGAAAAGATTTGGCATGGGTCCTCAGATCCTCAAAAAGTTATACAGCTGCACCATTGAGAGCATCCTGACTGGTTGCATCACTGCCTTGTATGGCAATTGCTCGGCCTCCGACCGCAAGGCACTACAGAGGGTAGTACGTACGGCCCAGTACATCACTGGGGCCAAGCTTACTGCCATCCAGGACCTCTATACCAGGCGGTGTCAGAAGAAGGCCCTAAAAAGACTCCAGCAACCCTAGTCATATACTGTTCTCTCTGCTACTGCACGGCAAGCGGTACCGGAGCGCCAAGTCTAGGTCCAAAAGGCTTCTTAACAGCTTCTACCCCCAAGCCATAAGACTCCTGAACAGCTAATCATGGCTACCCAGACTATTTGTATTGTCCCCCCAACCCCACCCCACCCCACCCCACCCCCTATTTTATGCTGCTGCTACTCTCTGTTTATTATCTATGCATAGTCACTTTAACTCTACCCACATGTACATATTACCTCAATTACCTCGACTAACCTGTGCCCCCACACATTGACTCCCTGCTGTTATTTTATTTTACTGCTGCTCTTTAATTATTTGTTCATTTAATTTTTTACTTATTTTTCTTAAAACTGCATTGTTGGTTAAGGGCTTGTAAGTAAGCATTTCACTGTAAGGTCTACACCTGTTCAATTCGGTGCAGGTGGCAAATAGAATTTGATTTGATTTATATAATATATTTGTACTATATAATATGGAGGTACTATAGAATATATTTGTACTATAGAATATATGTGTACTATATAATATATTTGTACTATAGAATATAGAGGTACTATACAATATATTTGTACTATACAATATATTTGTACTATAGAATATAGAAGTACTATATAATATAGAGGTACTATATAATATGGAGGTACTATAGAATATATTTGTACTATGTAATATATTTGTACTATATAATATAGAGGTACAATAGAATACAGAGGTACTATAGAATATAGATGTACTATAGAATATAGATGTACTATAGAATATAGAGGTACTATATAATATAGATGTACTGTAGAATATAGAGGTACTAAACAGCCAGATCAGTCAGCTGATTCTAGCCATCCCTTCTGGTTAATTCTAGTCAGAAGACCCCCTATTTTGTCTTATTGGTCAAGGTCATGCCAAATACTTATCACCACATCTCGTTCAGCCTATCAGTGGCCTTGATTGACGGGACTTCAGTTTCAAGTTAGTCTATGACCCCAGCACGCTGTGCGGTCAGAAATGTGCTTTCCCCCATCCTAATGAGCACTTCCACAGTTTTCCCTCCTACTGAACTTTACCTCCTGTGGACTGAATCCCTGTATGTCTGATGTTTAATTGTGCTCGCATCTAAAGGTAAGTGCCTTGAGATCTGTGTCATATTATGTGGAGCTAAGTTTTGTGGTCTAATGTGTATAATTACAGTGTGTTGAGCTTGTTAGCTATCTCGCGCTACCGCTAGTGTTAGCACTTTGCTTTGGAATGCATGAGCATTTTAGCATGACTGTTAGCCGTTTATTAGCATTGCTCATTTATGGTGCTAGGCTATTTTCTAACCTATATATATATATATATATATATATCACTCACACTCATTGTATTTATATTATGTATACATTTCAACATTACTGTAATGCTTATTTGAGCACATTTGCCTGAGTTTCATGTGTACAAGTCCAATAGGCTGTTTAGTCTATTGCCATGTGACTAGGCCTTATGCCTGTTGTAGTGTAGAGCCCTTGCTGTTATCTACTTACCCGTGTTAGCTTATACCGCCATATCATTTATATTTCCTTTCAGCACCATAGTTAATGTCAGTCCTCACTGGACATGATTCTCAGTTATCTGAACCATGAGTGGTCAGATGTATGTGTGTGTGTGATGTGTGAGTGAATGTGGACATCTTCTTCCATTAAACTTTCCTTAACCTGGACATCCGCCTCATCCTTGTTCTGACCGGACATTCTGTAGCGATTTCTTATTACATTCATGGTCTTTTGATTCTCTACAACCCTACCCCTACTTTTCAGGTGCTATATAATATATTTGTACTATAGAATATATAGGTACTATATATCGGTACTATACCGTATAATATAGATGTACTATAGAATATAGAGGTACTTTAGAATATAGAGGTACTGTAGAATATAGAGGTACTATACAATATAGAGGTACTTTAGAATATAGAGGTACTGTAGAATATAGAGGTACTATACAATATAGAGGTACTGTAGAATATAGAGGTACTATATCATATCAATCCAGTCAAGCCACAGTACATCCTGCCCTGGTGTGTGAAGAGTCTACCTCATACAGAGAAACACACTCAGTCAGTCTATTAAGTTATAACCCATCATAAAACCCATCTCTTTAGATGATTCCCCTGAACTGCATCAACTCTGGTGGAAAATGGAAAAATAATTTAATTTCCCTATTCGTCCTTGTGTACCTATAGAGTCGTATGCTGTGAGGTACTCAATGCCCAGGGAACACAACAAAAAGAATAAAGAACACCATTTCCCTCGCACGTGTTCGATATCACTTGTCTACCTATTGAATAATGGACCTCCCTGTTCTTGTCATGGCGGCTTGGCCCAATCTTTGATACCAGACACCAAATCGGCAGGAAGTTGAGTGAATATTGATAACTCTTCTACACAACCTGCTCTATAAATCTCCTCTGCATTCTCCCATCCTCACCACAGACACAGGACAGCAGAGAGAGAGAGAGAGAGAGAGAGAGAGAGAGAGAGAGAGAGAGAGAGAGAGAGAGAGAGAGAGAGAGAGAGAGAGAGAGAGAGAGAGAGAGAGAGAGAGAGAGAGAGAGAGAGAGAGAGAGAGAGAGAGAGAGAGAGAGAGAGAGAGAGAGAGAGAGAGAGAGAGAGAGAGCAGTGCATGGCGTACTGTAGTCTGGAGTTGTGTAGCATTACTCTTCCAGGGGTTGGCCTCAGCTGGGTTCTCTTTAGTAAGTCAGGGGTCGAAGCCAGCAGGAGAAATGAGCCTCCAGAACCTGAGCGAGATCACATTTCATCTGTTGTACGTGGAGCTCAGTCTGTGATATCACAGCAACACCTTCCTCTCTCCCTCCCTCTCCACCAGCCCTGGCTGGTCTCATAGACTAGACGTAAGATAGTAAATGAAAATCTGGGGCATGGTTACATAAGACAGAAGGTTACTTAAGGCAAAAACTATAGGAGGGTGATTGGTCCGGGTGGATGGGTAAGCATATAATGCAAACATCTAGCAACCCAAAGGTTGTGTGTTCGAATCTGATCACGGAAAACTTTTGCATTTTAGCTAATTAGCAACCCTAACCTTAACCCCTAACCCAGCGTTTCCAAAAACTCGATCTTCGGGGTTAAGGTTAGGGCAAGGTTTCCCAAACTCAGTCCTCGGGAACCAAGGGGTGTACATTTTAGTATTTTCCCTAACACTACACAACAAATTCATAACATATTGTACTAATTGAAATTTGTAACATATCATACAAATTGTAATTCGTAATATATCATACTTTCGGACATCTACAAATGAATACATACCATACCAAGCGTAATATATCATACTAATTTGACTGTTTTGGATTTTAGTTGACTATGTTACGTCTACCCCTTAGTCCAGGTTGACCAGCCAGCTAGGTAGCAGTATAGTCTGCTTCTCATTACCATTCACTGTCCTTTGGTGGACTGGTAACCTGAGTGGCGCAGTGGTCTAAGGCACTGCATCGCAGTGCTAGCTGTGCCACTAGAGATCCTGGTTCGAATCCAGGCTCTGTCGTAGCGGTGCACAATTGGCCCTGCGTCGTCCAGGGTAGGGGAGGGAATGGCCGGCAGGGATGTAGCTCAGTTGATAGAGCATGGCGTTTGCAACGCAGAGGGTTGTGGGTTCGATTCCCACGGGGGGCCAGTATGAATAAATAAAAAATTAATGTATGCACTCACTAACTGTAAGTCGCTCTGGGTAAGAGCATCTGCTAAATGACTAAAATGTAATGTAAAAATGTAATATCCTCAATTGGTTTTCCTGCAGGCTCACTTCAATCTTTGACTTCTTCCGCAGGGCTGTAAGTGTGGGGTTAGTTATGGAAGCTGTCTCGGCAGGATGGGAGAAGAGTAAGAAGGAGAGGAAGCAGTAATTCGCTGGGTTCTGGGCTGTGGTGCAGATCATGCATACTGAGTTCCCAGAGAATGATGAGGATGATCTGAATACCATGCAGGGTCTTATGGAGGGGGTTGTGATGAGGAGGATCTGAATACCATGCAGGGTCTTATGGAGGGGGTTGTGATGAGGAGGATCTGAATACCCTGCAGGGCCTTATGGAGGGGGTTGGAATGAGGAGGATCTGAATACCATGCAGGGTCTTATGGAGGGGGTTGTGATGAGGAGGATCTGAATACCCTGCAGGGCCTTATGGAGGGGGTTGTGATGAGGAGGATCTGAATACCATGCAGGGTCTTATGGAGGGGGTTGGGATGAGGAGGATCTGAATACCATGGAGGGGGTTGTGATGAGGAGGATCTGAATACCATGCAGGTTGGAGGGGGTTGCCATTGAGTGGGTAACACCTCCGTTATCTGTAATCCACCCTACATCTGTACCATATCAAAGCTGACATACATGGGCTAGTCCTCAGGACAACCCTCTATATCAAGGGGACTCTATTCACGAGCTAGATGGATTGCAAGACCTATGAATAAGTCTACAGCATTATATATGGTAATGTTGTCACATGGGCTAGCAATGTGATGCCCTGTTCAGTGGTACTATATAAACATTGGGTTGTTCTATTGGAATCCCATACTGAGTCAATGATGTGTCCTCTAGCAATGCATTTTATTGACATTGCCTCGGTGTGCGTTCTGCTGTATAATATGAAATGGATTGAACTTGCTCTTAAAAGGTGTGATCTAATGCGTAACTGTCTCCAAACATACTCATTTTGAAGTGATAAGGAATTATAATGAAGACTAGGAATAAAGTCCATCAAAGACAAGCCAGCTGTTGAGAGACATCCAATGACATTGGACTGACAAACAAAATAAATCAGCTGCAGTTGTGTCAATTCCATCCCAAGCAGGTAATTGCAGCATACCAATAACATGTTTAACCGTTCCACACTGATCTCATCACATTCATGGTTAAAATTACTTTTTTTCAAATGGGATACAGGGCTGTAATCCGGCATGCGTGGCTGTGCGGTAGCAGAGTTTGTGCTTGGCTATGGGATGATTGGCCCAACTGTACACAGCACACAGCCAGGGATACATGGCCTAATTACACTAGCGGAGGTCACTGGCCTTCACACTGTAACTACTTTCCCACCAGAATAACAGATTACAATTCAGACACACACCGGAGATATTCTGCCTCAACCTTTTTATAGATTACAATTCAGACACACAATGGAGATATTTTGCCTCAAACCTTTTACAGATTATAATCCAGACACTGGAGATATTCTAACTCAACCCTTTCACAGATTATAATCCAGACACTGGATATATTCTGCCTCAACCCTTTTACAGATTATAATCCAGACACTGGAGATATTCTGCCTCACCCCATTTACAGATTAAAATCCAGACATTAGAGATATTCTGCATCAACCCTTTTACAGATTACAATTCAGACACACACCGGAGATATTCTGCCTCAACCTTTTTATAGATCACAATTCAGACACACCAATGGAGATATTTTGCCTCAAACCTTTTACAGATCATAATCCAGACACTGGAGATATTCTAACTCAACCCTTTTACAGATTACAATCCAGACACTGGATATATTCTGCCTTAATCCTTTTACAGATTATAATCCAGACACTGGAGATATTCTGCCTCAAACCTTTTACAGATTATAATCCAGACACAGGAGATATTCTGCCTAAACCCTTTTACAGATTACAATCCAGACACTGGAGATATTCTGCTTCACCCCATTTACAGATTGCAATCCAGAAATTAGAGATATTCTGCCTCAACCCTTTTACAGATTATAATCCAGACTATGGAGATATTCTGCCTCACCCCATTTACAGATTGCAATCCAGACATTAGAGATATTCTGCCTCAACCTATTTACAGATTACAATCCAGACACTGGAGATATTCTGCCTCAACCTTTTTACAGATAATAATCCAGACACTGGAGATATTGTTCCTTAACCCTTTTACAGATTATAATCCAGACTATGGAGATATTCTGCCTCACCCCATTTACAGATTGCAATCCAGACATTAGAGATATTCTGCCTCAACCTATTTACAGATTACAATACACACACTGGAGATATTCTGCCTCAACCGTTTTTAGATTTAATATATTACAATCCAGACACTGGAGATATTCTGGCTCAACCCTTTTAATAGATTACAATCCAGATACTGGAGATATTCTGACTCGACCCTTTTACAGATTATAATCCAGACACACACTGGAGATATTCAACCTCAGCCCTTTTGCAGATTTTTCATATTACAATCCAGACTATGGAGATATTGTGCCTCAACCTCTTTACAGATTACAACCCAGACACTGGAGATATTCTGCCTAAACCCTTTTACAGATTACAATCCAGACACTGGAGATATTATGTCTAAACCCTTTTACAGATTACAATCCAGACACTGGATATATTATGTCTAAACCCTTTTACAGATTACAATCCAGACACTGGAGATATTCTGGCTCAACCCTATTACAGATTACAATCAGGACACTGGAGATATTTTGGCTCATGCCTTTTACAGATTACAATCCAGACACTGGAGATATTCAGACACTAGAGATATTCAAAAAAAATCCCAAATTCTTGTCTGCTTCTTCATTAGTAGTAAAACCACTATGGTGTGCCAGAAGTTGCCACATCTAGACACCAAATTGTAATAGCTGGGAGTCTCTCTCATGCAGAGGGAGAATAGCTAGGAGATTGTCTGTCTAAAAACCCATTCCACATGTAAAGAGTCTTTGAAAGGTGTGTGAAATGGGAGTCTGGCAGGGGAGAAAAGAGGTCCTTCAGAAGGAGCTCCATCGCTCAGTGTGAGCGCGAGCTGCACACCTATCTGAGAGGGGAGGAATGAGTGAGAGATGGGAGAGAGAGAGAGGGTGAGAGAATGAACGAAAGAGCGAGGGAGCAGTGGCGGGCGGGCGAGCAGCAGAGGAGGAATCATTAAATGGATGGTGGTGGTGACCAGCGAGGCTGGCTCTTTGAAGACAGGCACACTACGCTAAGCAGGAGCCCTGAGAGCGAACAACGCTGATGGGCTCCATCTCCCAGCCTTCTCACGGATGCATCAGAGCAGCGGCATAAAGATGATAAATTCCTTTAATCCGACAAAGGGGATTAAACGCTGAGAGAGGAGGAGAGGAGAGGAGGGAGAAGAGGGCTCCTGTGGAGGGGTAGAGGAATTATTAACACCTCTCCTCAGACTAGTGATCTGGGTCTTTAACCCAAAATCACAGATGCTGGGGTTTTCAGATGAGCCTTATCTGTCATCATACACACCCCTGGGCTTTGAGAGATGGATCAAAGATACACCCTCCCTCCTTCTCTCCCTCCCTTCCTTCGCTTGGCTTAAACACTTTCATACTGTACATCTCGATAGTGTCCCATCTGGAAATGCACACCCTGTGAAACTCAACACACACTGGCAGACCACAGTCTGCACACACACACACAAACTTAAAAGCTTGGAGGATCAAATATGTAAAAAAATATATATATTGAGAAATAATTAAAAACACCATGAATTAGCAAAAAAGCATCTAGCTACCACCCAAATGTGTTCTCTGTGTTGGGGCAAGTGCAACACGGGATGGCAATGATGGGAAATGGCATCCATGTTTTTCACCACTGTCCCACCCAAGATTATCTCACATTGGGTGCCCGTTGACCTCTCAATCAGCTCAATAAACACAGAGTACGACGGACGAACCAAAGACCTCAATCCCAGACCACCAAACCAAATCATCAAACATCCCAGCGGGTCATCACTTACCCCCCTTGTTCCATCTGGCTTTAGTCCTTGCCTGGTGGCTGAGCTCAGGACTGCCAAACAGCACCAAGAGAAACAAAACAAGTTCAAAAATTGAGAAAATTCCAAACTTTGCCCTGGAAAACATGTCCAAGAGTTGATCTTCGACCGAGTCCACTTTCACATGGCTGTGTTTCCCTCTGGTGCGGCGCGGCTGTGGCGCATGGTAACCCACTCGTGGGCTGTCATCAGTCAGTCAGGCTGGAATCAGCAGTGGGTCTCTGGCTCTGCCATGCTGCTAGAGGCTGCCGAGGGCTGGGTGATAGCTGCTCTTCACTGGTCCTGAGGCTCTGGGCTGAGCCACATGTCTTCCCTCCTGGACGCCCCTGCCTCACCAGAGCGCACGGAGCCAGACGGAACACGCTATGGCACGGCTAAGCTCAGCACTGTGCTCCACTACTCTGCTCTCTCTCTAACACCCTCACTGTTGCCACCGCTGTCGACTCCGACACTGCCTCCTCTACGGCTGCTGAGTTACTTCCTGCCCGCCTCACTCTGGGTTTCAGAGGGAATACATCTCTCAGCGCTCTGGCTCCGAACCCACACAGCACAGTCGAGGAGAAGAGGGAACGCAACCCACAGTCTGCCCTTTGGAGAGGGGTGTGTGGGGTAGCAGGGTGTCTGCTAGTGAGAAATAACGCACAAACAGGCAGGCACGAGGAGTGAGGGGAGCGTGGGTTGAGGAACGAGTAGAAAAGGAGAGAGGAGAGGTGTTCTCTGTGACAGTTTTAATCCTCACTCCCTGATCCTGATAGCCACGGCAGCCATATAGCTGCTCTTTAAAGAGTAATAAGGCATTCACATGGAGCTGCTCGAATCTCGCATCAGCCTGGCAAAGGTGAGCAGGAACAGGCTTTACTGGCGGAGCAGCACAAGGTGGAAGACAGGGAGGAGGAAGAGAGGGAGGAGGAAGAGAGGGAGGAGGAAGACAGGGAGGAGGAAGAGAGGGAGGAGGAAGACAGGGAGGAGGAAGACAGGGAGGAGGAAGAGAGGGAGGAGGAAGAGAGGGAGGAGGAAGAGAGGGAGGAGGAAGACAGGGAGGAGGAAGACAGGGAGGAGGAAGACAGGGAGGAGGAAGAGAGGGAGGAGGAATACAGGGAGGAGGAAGACAGGGAGGAGGAAGAGAGGGAGGAGGAAGACAGGGAGGAGGAAGAGAGGGCAGAGGAAGACAGGGAGGAGGAAGACAGGGAGGAGGAAGACAGGGAGGAGGAAGACAGGGAGGAGGATGAGGTGGAAGTGCCTTTACATGGTCCCATCTATCGCTCTCTCTCTCTCACTCCCTCTCTTGCTCTCTCTCTGTTGTGCGTTGCGGGAAGCTCCATGTGTGCTCATGAGTTTCTCTTGTTAATCACAGACAGAAAAGTTTGCGGCATGACAGCCCCAATGGCTCACACTCTCCTGCAGTCTTAGTCAGAGAGCCCTGTGAGAAAGCTTTTAACCCCTCAGCTGCCACAACACAGCACTTAACAAGCTGCTTTTAAAGGCTTTTACACACATTCACTGTGACTGGAGAAATGTCTTCATTGACTGGAGAAATGTCTTCATTGACTGGAGAAATGTCTCAGTCTGTCTCGTACACATACCCTGGCTTTAATGTCCTCATTACAGCTTCTGAAGGAATCCATGATTTAGTCCATAATTTGTTATACACAGTGCAAATTAATATCCTAAATCTACACATAATGTTCTGACACTGCCTCCCCTCCTCCTTCTCCCCCTCCCCTCCCACTTCTCGCCCCTCCCCTCTCCCTCCCCTCCTCCCTCTCCCCTCTCTACCCCCTTCTCCCCCCCTCTCCCTCCCCTCTCCATCCTTCTCCCCACTCTACCCCCCTTTTTCACCCCTACCCCCTCGCCCTCTTCCTCGCTTAACAATCTGCATCAGTACCCGGCACTATAATTATGCTTTCTGCAAATGAGAACAGAGATGTGTATTTCTCTGGTAGACACCAGCAGGAGCTTCTGTTGACAATTCACATTTGTAATGACAGATAAACAAGCAGCTTCTCTGTGGGCTATAACACTATGTTCTAAAGTACATAACTCTAATTATGACAATCCAGTCTAATTGAGATGTAAACTAATCAAACAATCCACCGGCACTGGTGTAGAATAATGTGAATGCAGATTACACTCTCCTAGCTACACCCCATACAGTAAGTACATCAGCAAATCAGCTCCAAGTGATTTTTATTTTGGAAATCTGTTTCAAAGTACTCTCACGCAATACTAAAGAGATATATATAATCGTATACAAAGTTAAGCAAGGTTAGAATATTTTTTTTGTTAAATATTATATATATTTGGGTCAATTTGCAGTGTACAAATTACTTGTAATTATGTTCCGGCCCCCTGACCATCCGCTCAAGAAAAAAATCAGCCCGCGGCTGAATCTAGTTGATAATCCCTGCAGTACATGGCCTCGTCTCTATGTGAAGATCCCAGTTGATGATCCCTGCAGTACATGGCCTAGTCTCTATATGAAGATCCCAGTAAGAGTTGTGTTTCACCAGTAGCCTATAGCCTGTCTAATTAGGGATTACACAAAGATTACACTATAACTGTATGCATGGAGAGTCAAGAAGCTGGAGCAGAACAGAGCAGAGCAGCAGATCTGGTAAGTGCTTTGCCTTGGGCACCAGTTGGAGTAGCTTATCGCTGGCTGGCTTATGTGTGTATTTGTATTTGTATTTATTATGGATCCCCATTAGCTGTTGCCAAGGCAGCAACTACTCTTCACGGGGTCCGGCAAAATTAAGGCAGTTCTACAATTTTAAAAACATTAGAATACATTCACTACAGAATTCACAACACTTTTAAGTGTGTGCCCTAAGGGCCATACTCCACTACCACATATCTACAACACAAAATCCATGTGTACATGTGTGTATAGTGCGTATGTTATCGTGTGTGTGTATGCATGTGTCTGTGCCTATGTTTGTGTTGCTTCACAGTCCCCGCTGTTCCATAAGGTGTATTTTTATCTTTTAAAAAAAAAATCTGATTCTACTGCTTGTATCAGTTACCTGATGTGGAATAGAGTTCATGCAGTCATGGCTCTATATAGTACTGTGCGCCTCCCATAGTCTGTTCTGGACTTGGGGACTGTGAAGAGACCTCTTGTGGCATGTCTTGTGGGGTATGCATGGGTGTCTGAGCTGTGTGCTAGTCATTTAAACAGACAGCTTGGTGCTTTCAACATGTCAATACCTCTCACAAATACAAGTAGTTATGAAGTCAACTCTCCTCTACTTTGAGCCAGGAGAGATTGACATGCATATTATTAATGTTTGCTCTCTGTGTAGGTCAGGTCTCCTGAGTGGCGCAGGGGTCTAAGGCACTGCATCGCAGTGCTAGCTGTGCCACTAGAGATCCTGGTTCGAATCCAGGCTCTGTCGTAGCCGGCCGTGACCGGGAGACCCATGGGGCGGCGCGCAATTGGCCCAGCGCCGTCCAGGGCAGGGGAGGGACTGGCCGGCAGGGATGTAGCTCAGTTGATAGAGCATGGCGTTTGCAACGCCAGGGTTGTGGGTTCGATTCCCACAGGGGGTATGAAAATAATAATGTAAGTTGCTCTGGATAAGAGCGTCTGCAAAATGACGTAAATGTAATGTAAATGTACATCCAAGGGCCAGCCATGCTGCCCTGTTCTGAGCCAATTGCAATTTTCCTAAGTCAATCTTTGTGGCACTTGACACCACGACTGAACAGTAGTCCAGGTGTGACAAAACTAGAGCCTGTAGGACCTGCCTTGCTGCTAGTGCTGTTAAGAAGGTATAGCAGAGCTTTACTGTGGACAGACTTCTCCCCATCTTAGCTACTGTTGTATCAATATGTTTTGACCATGAACGTTTACAATCCAGGGTTACTCCAAGCAGTTTAGTCACCTCAACTTGCTCAATTTCCACATTATTTATTACAAGATTCAGTTGAGATTTAGGGTTTAGTGAATGATTTGTCCCTAATACAATGCTTTTAGTTTTTTAAATTTTTAGAACTAACTTATTCCTTGCCACCCATTCTGAAACTAACTGCAGGTCTTTGTTAAGTGTTGCAGTCATTTCAGTTGATGTAGTAGCTGATGTGTATAGCCTTGAGTCATCTGCATATATAGACATGTCGTTAGTAAAGATTGAAAAAAGTAAGGGGCCTAGACAGCTGCCCTGGGGAATTCCTAATTCTACCTGGATTATGTTGGAGAATCTTCCATTAATGAACACCCTCTGTGTTCTGTTAGACAGGTAACTCTTTATCCACAATATAGCAGGGGGTGTAAAGCCATAACACATCAGTTTTTCCAGCAGCAGACTATGATCGATAATGTCAAAAGACGTACTGAAGTCTAACAAAACAGCCCGCACAATCTTTTTATCATCAATTTATCTCATTTGTGTAAGTGCTGTGCTTGTTGAATGTCTTTCTCTATAAGCGAGCTGAAAGTCTGTTGTCAATTTGTTTCCTGTAAAATAGCATTGTATCTGGTCAAATACAATTTTTTCCAAAACTTTACTAAGGGTTGGTAATAGCTATTTGAGCCAGTATAGGGGGATTTACTATTCTTAGGTAGTGAATGACTTTTGCTTCCCTCCAGGCCTGAGGGCACACACTTTCTAGTAGGTTTAAATTGAGATATGGCAAATAGGAGTGGCAATATTGTCTGCTATTATCCTCAGTAATTTTCCATCCAAGTTGTCAGACCCCGGTGGCTTATCATTGTTGATAGACAACAATACCTTTTTTCACCTCTTCCACACTCACTTTACGGAATTCAAAATTACAATTTTTGTCTTTCATAATTTGGTTAGATATACTTGGATGCATTTGTTGCTGGCATGTCATGCCTAAGTTTGCTAATCTTGCCAATGAAAAAATAATTATAGTAGTTGGCAATATCAGTGGGTTTTGTGATGAATGAGCCATCTGATTCAATGAATGATGGAGCTGAGTTTCCCTTTTTCCCCAACATTTCATTTAAGGTGCTCCAAAGCTTTTTACTATCATTCTTATGTCATTTATCTTTGTTTCATAGTGTAGTTTCTTCTTCTTTTTATTCAGTTTAGTCACATGATTTCTCAATTTGCAGTACGTTTGCCAATCGGTTGTGCAGCCAGACTTATTTGCATTCCTTTTGGCTCATCCCTCTCAACCATACAATATTTCAATTCTTCATCAATCCTGGAGATTTAACTGTTTTTACAGTCATTTTCTTAATTGGTGTATGCATATTAGTAACTTGGATAAGCAATTTCCTAAATGTGTCAAGTGCAACATCTGTTTGCACTTCATTACACACCACGGACCAACAAATATTCTTTACATCAATAACATAGGAATCACTACAAAACTTATTGTATGACCTCTTATACACTATATTAGGCCCAGCCTTTGGAACTTTGGTTTTCCTAGATATGGCTACTATATTGTGATCACTACATTCGATGGATCTGGATATTGCTTTCAAGCATATTTCTGCAGCATTAGTAAAGATGTGATCAATACATGTTGATGATTTCATTCCTGTACTGTTTGTAACTACCATGACTGATAACCTGAACCAGGTTGCAGGCACTGGTTACAGTCAATATCATCCAGAAATTATACCTCTCTGTTGATATCACATACATTATCAAGCATTTCACACGTTATCCAGATACTGACTGTTAGCACTGTTGCCACCTAAGAGATCATATTAAATTACCATTATTCTAATTCTAGGGTTTCCACTGACACAGAGCCTCAGATGCAGGTGTAGCACATGGAGACATGTGAAACTTATTCCTCAGCCTGAATTGTCCTGAAGTGTCTGCCAGAGAATAGCTAGTGCCGACTGGTAAGACACTTCAGGAGGGTGGTCACGTGTGCCAGCAAGGCAGAGGTCCTGGGTTGGAGCCTCGGTGTGAGCCGAATCAGGAGGAAGTGGTATTCACTAAGCAAGCAGCGTGACGTCCTTTACACAGGGAGAGGAGAGGAGAGTGGAGGACTGGGCCAGTCAGTCAGTGCTCATAAAGCAGGTGGCAGAGCATGGTAAATGGTGTGCAGCTTTATGACCACTGTGACACAGCCTGTAAAGTGACAGCAAGGATGGACTACTTCAGATCAAGAGTTGTGACTGTTGCAGGGATCCGTTCCCTCCTCTAACATGGCAAAGCCACGGAACGAGTGTTACCGTAATGACAAGTGTTACTGCTCACAATGGTTATTGTCGTAGCAATAGTGTTATTGGTGTTACGCCCCCACCCCACCCCACCATGGCAGTAACATTCCCACCCCTCCTCTAAGCACGTCTGATTTCCGTGTGACTGCTGGCTATATTGGGCAGCAGCAGCTCCAGTAATATGGTGTATTTGAAAGCAATTTCCCAATGTAATCTAAAAAGCAGGGTTAATCTGATATGTGTTCATTCATTTCCATGAGCAGCTAATTACTCCCACAATAGAAACCTTTCAGGAAGAAATATTAACAGGAATGAAGGAGACGCCTCAAAATACAAATCTTCCTGAACACGAACTTCAGGGAGGGGGAAAAACGTTTTTTACTGTTTTACTGTGAGAAAACAGGGCATGCTGTGCTGAGTGCCGACTGACTCCAGTGTAAAATGAGTTGAGACAAAGGCATAAATGTGGTGGAGCGTGGCAGGATTTAGCATCAGTATTGTTTTTGTCTACGGTACCCATGAGCCCATTACACTAACTGTTCGCAGATGTGTCGGCTGCAAAATACATTTTGCCCCTTTAATACAGTACTCATAAATTGAAGAGAGGAGAGAGGGGACGAGGGATATACTGTAGGAGAGGGGAGGGGAGGAGGGCAGCTAGTGGCCTGGCTGTGCAGTGTGTGATAGGATAGCTAAAGTGGCTTCACGGAGAGAGGAGGCTGAGAGCCGAGCGGGGCTCCGTCCCTCAGGCTGACACTGCAGAGTGGAGAGGAGAGGAAGAGGGGACCCCCAGATCCATGCTCGGGAGCCTGTCAGCTTATCACCCCCAGACAAGAGCCCCCCTGATAAACGTGGACGAGCAGGAGAGGAGCACAGCTTCAGCTGTGGAGGGGTGCGGGACAGCGATAAGGAGGAAGCTCCGTGGGGTGAGATGGGGGAGTGAGGCATGGGGCCCAGGGCTGACAAACTCAGCCAGCAGCCACGCTTTTTCCAACTCTCAACCGGCTAAACCTCTTAAAAAATTGACACACACAGGCATTCACCATGCTCAGCAGATGTAGGTTAGAGCAGGCAGGACTGTGTGTGTGTGTATGTTTGTGTCTGTGTGTGTGTTGTGTGTGTGCGCTTGTGAGAGAGGGAGTGTGAGTGCAACTGTGCATGTAACGAGAGAGAGAGAGAGAGAGAGAGAGAGAGAGAGAGAGAGAGAGAGAGAGAGAGAGAGAGAGAGAGAGAGAGAGAGAGAGAGAGAGAGAGAGAGAGAGAGAGAGAGAGAGAGAGAGAGAGAGAGAGAGAGAGAGAGAGAGAGAGAGAGAGAGATCCTCTCTCCATCTTTCTTAAAGAGCAGCTCTGAAGCTGGATCTCTTGAAAACGGACCATGAAATGTGCTTTTTCACAGGAAGTGACAGAGCGCGCACCATGAATTGATCCCCTGATGGAGATCTGGCCGCCATTTTCTCCTCTGCTCATCTGCCTGCCCAGATACTGGATAATCTACTCCCTCCCTGCCTTCCTAGTCTAGCCATCCATCCCCATTCACAATGCCAATGTGTGTCTCAAGCCGGACAGGGCTGTAGTTTGGAAGTCCATATTGGAATATATATCTGGATGTTTTTCTTTTTTTAAATGACTGTGAAATGATCATTCCTCCAGCATTGCTACCATCTGGCTTGTGATTAGAATTCCAATTATAGTTAATTGCAATCAGAGCTCAGCAACTTTCAACAAAATAACCACTGGTGGTATGTTGCTGCTATTATTATTCATCTGAAGGCCACAAATATTAGCATAAACAATTACACCACAGGTCGCAAAAGTCAGAGAGAATTTGCATTTAATTTAATGAATATAGCATAACTCAATATGTTAAGTGCTCTTTCCATTGAAGGTTCATGTCCAACTGACACAGATGAGCTCTATCATAATCACATTAGAAAATTGTCATGCAATTCACGCAAATAAACATGGCTGAACCACACGGGTCTATTTTACATTTTAAATACAAAACAATCTGTCTGACATACAGTAGCAACAGTGGTAAGGTTCAACTGGTACTCTGACCACTGACTGACATGACGACAGGGGACAGTTGTGCCAAACCTGGTAACACATGTTACTGGCCGTGTGAGTGTTACTGGCCGTGTGAATGTTACTGGCCGTGTGAGTGTTACTGGCCGTGTGAGTGTTACTGGCCGTGTGAGTGTTACTGGCCGTGTGAGTGTTACTGGCCGTGTGAGTGTTACTGGCCGTGTGAATGTTACTGGCCGTGTGAGTGTTACTGGCCGTGTGAATGTTACTGGCCGTGTGAGTGTTACTGGCCGTGTGAATGTTACTGGCCGTGTGAATGTTACTGGCCGTGTGAGTGTTACTGGCCGTGTGAGTGTTACTGGCCGTGTGAGTGTTACTGGCCGTGTGAGTGTTACTGGCCGTGTGAGTGTTACTGGCCGTGTGAGTGTTACTGGCCGTGTGAATGTTACTGGCCGTGTGAGTGTTACTGGCCGTGGGAATGTTACTGGCCGTGTGAATGTTACTGGCCGTGTGAATGTTACTGGCCGTGTGAGTGTTACTGGCCGTGTGAGTGTTACTGGCCGTGTGAGTGTTACTGGCCGTGTGAGTGTTACTGGCCGTGTGAATGTTACTGGCCGTGGGAATGTTACTGGCCGTGGGAATGTTACTGGCCGTGGGAATGTTACTGGCCGTGGGAATGTTACTGGCCGTGTGAGTGTTACTGGCCGTGTGAATGTTACTGGCCGTGTGAATGTTACTGGCCATTTGAATGTTACTGGCCATTTGAATGTTACTGGCTGTGTGTGTTGAGAGGTGTGTGACAACATTCACCTGAGAAAAGCAAGGTAAACAAAAGTCATTTCAAACACCTGCCAAACTACAAGACCTGCTGTATCTAACATCATCAGTTTGGAGGAAGTTGCTTCTCATCCAAGAAATGTCGTTGTGGATAGACCAAAAGAGATATCATAAACTGGGTGGTTCGAGCCCTGAATGCTGATTGGCTGACAGCCGTGGTATACCACAGGTATGACAAAACATGTATTTTTACTGCTCTAATTACGTTGGTAACCAGTAATTATTAGCAATAAGGCACCTCAGGGGTTTGTGATATATGGTCAATATTCCACGGCTAAGGGCTGTATCTAGGCACTCCGCATTGCATCGTGCAGTAGGACAGCCCGAGGTGCCTTATTGCTTAAACATGTCCTTCAAATGTAACGTTTTGTTTGAAGGCCACAAAAAAATAAAGACGTTTCTGCTCACTACTGTAATACATACTCAAATTGCCCTTCTCTCCAAATCACACTGACCACGCTGCCTACAGTATGTATATGCAATACATTTCCATTCAGAAACAGGCGGGGTAGTTATAATGCACATGAAAACAGCAATCCAAGTCAATACTATAGTATATATTATAAAGGTGCAATTACATCAGGAATGAATTCCATTACAATCTGTTGTTTATATTGAATAAAGCTATGCCCAGGCAGTGAGAGAGAGAGAGAAAGAGGGGGAGAGAGAGAAAGTGGGAGAGATAGAGGGGGGGTGAGAGAGAGAAAGAAAGAATGAAGGAAAGAAAGAGAGAGAGGGGAGAGAGCAAGAGAGCGAGAGAGAGAGAGAGAGAGAGAGAGAGAGAGAGAGAGAGGTAATAAGAATCAGAATGAGTTAGTGATGGCTGTCATATAATATGACAGGGTGTTATATTTACAACCTGTAATAAAACTGCCTCCACTGGCGATTTATGGAGGCGCTTGCCCTGCAGAGCTAAACCCTTTTTGCCAAGGACACATTTCTAACCTCAGCAGTGCATTTTAATAAATTTGCAGATGGTCATTTTGTCTAATAGAGAAACTGCAAAAAAAGGCAACAGAGTTGTTTTAAACCAGTGTGCTGGTACAGTACCAGTATCCCCCCCACCCCGGCCTGGCACGGTGTCCCATTGCCAACCCCTCACCACCACCCTCCTCTGTCAGCAGCCCTGTATTGGCAATGAGGAGCCCTTATTAATTTGATCACACTGTTAAGTAATGTCAGTGAGTGTGAGATGATGTGAGTTATGTGGTGGATGTCGTCCCAGTGTCTCTGCAGCAGCTCTCCTCCTGCTGTGACTGAGTTATGATATTGATTTGAAGGATTGGATGGTGAGTTACGATGCACATTAACTTACGATGACAGAGGGTTAATGGATAATGTTAAGGTTCTGGACTTTTTAGGAGTTATACCTGTGTGTGTCTCCAACCTCAACATTTTAGCTGTGATACTGTTTTAATGTAATGATGTGGCAAACAATTCCCATGAACCATACCACTGAAGCTGGATGAGGTCTGCAAATCTAGTTTACATGGACAGGAGTTCTCTATTTTAGCTAATTCACAATGCATTTTGCATAACAGTTGTATAATAACCTAAGCCCTAACTCTATAATAAGCACAAGGTTGAATGGAGAACATTGTCAAGGGAAAACAACATGGAGGAGCACTCCAAAACAGCTACAAGCCTACCGTACAGCTACAAGCCCACCGTACAGCTACAGGCCCACCGTACTGCTACAGGCCCACCGAACAGCTACAGGCCCACCGTACAGCTACAGGCCCACCGTACAGCTACAAGCCTACCGTACAGATACAGGCCCACCGTACAGATACAGGCCTACCTTACAGCTACAGGCCTACCTTACAGCTACAGGCCCACCGTACAGCTACAGGCCCACCGTACAGCTACAAGCCTACCGTACAGATACAGGCCTACCTTACAGCTACAGGCCTACCTTACAGCTACAGGCCCACAGTACAGCTACAGGCCCACCGTACAGCTACAGGCCCACCGTACAGCTACAAGCCTACAGTACAGCTACAGGACTACCGTACAGCTACAGGCCCACCGTACAGCTACAAGCCTACCATACAGCTACAGGCCCACCGTACAGCTACAGGCCCACCGTACAGCTACAAGCCTACCGTACAGCTACAGGCCCACCGTACAGCTACAGGCCCACCGTACAGCTACAGGACTACCGTACAGCTACAAGCCTACCGTACAGCTACAAGCCTACTGTACAGCTACAAGCCTACCGTACAGCTACAAGCCTACCGTACAGCTACAGGCCCACCGTACAGCTACAAGCCCACCGTACAGCTACAGGCCCACCGTACTGCTAGAGGCCCACTGTACAGATATAGGCCCACAGTACAGCTACAGGCCCACAGTACAGCTACAGGCCCACAGTACAGCTACAGGCCCACCGTACAGATACAGGCCTACCGTACAGATACAGGCCCACCGTACAGCCTCAAGCCTACCGTACAGCTACAGGCCCACAGGACAGCTACAAGCCTACCGTACAGCTACAGGCCCACCGTACAGATACAGGCCTACCGTACAGCTACAGGCCCACCGTACAGATACAGGCCTACCATACAGCTACAGGCCTACCGTACAGCTACAGGCCCACCATACAGATACAGGCCTACCATACAGCTACAGGCCTACCGTACAGCTACAGGCCCACCGTACAGATACAGGCCTACCGTACAGCTACAGGCCCACCGTACAGCTACAGGACTACCGTACAGCTACAGGCCCACCGTACAACTACAGGCCCACCGTACAGCTACAGGCCCACCGTACAGCTACAGGCCCACCGTACAGCTACAGGCCCACCGCACAGCTACAAGCCTACCGTACAGCTACAGGCCCACCGTACAGCTACAAGCCTACCCCTACCGTACAGCTACAGGCCCACCGTACAGCTACAAGCCTACTGTACAGCTACAAGCCCACCGTACAGCTACAGGCCCACCGTACAGCTACAGGCCCACCGTACAGCTACAAGCCCACCGTACAGCTACAGGCCCACCGTACTGCTAGAGGCCCACTGTACAGATATAGGCCCACAGTACAGCTACAGGCCCACAGTACAGCTACAGGCCCACAGTACAGCTACAGGCCCACCGTACAGATACAGGCCTACCGTACAGATACAGGCCCACCGTACAGCCTCAAGCCTACCGTACAGCTACAGGCCCACAGGACAGCTACAAGCCTACCGTACAGCTACAGGCCCACCGTACAGATACAGGCCTACCGTACAGCTACAGGCCCACCGTACAGATACAGGCCTACCATACAGCTACAGGCCTACCGTACAGCTACAGGCCCACCATACAGATACAGGCCTACCATACAGCTACAGGCCTACCGTACAGCTACAGGCCCACTGTACAGATACAGGCCTACCATACAGCTACAGGCCCACCGTACAGCTACAGGACTACCGTACAGCTACAGGACTACCGTACAGCTACAGGCCCACCGTACAACTACAGGCCCAACGTACAGCTACAAGCCCACCGTACAGCTACAGGCCCACCGTACAGCTACAGGCCCACCGTACAGCTACAGGACTACCGTACAGCTACAGGCCCACCGTACAACTACAGGCCCACCGTACAGCTACAGGCCCACCGTACAGCTACAGGCCCACCGTACAGCTACAGGCCCACCGTACTGCTACAGGCCCCCCGCACAGCTACAAGCCTACCGTACAGCTACAGGCCCACCGTACAGCTACAGGCCCACCGTACAGCTACAGGCCCACCGTACAGCTACAAGCCTACCCCTACCGTACAGCTACAGGCCCACCGTACAGCTACAAGCCTACTGTACAGCTACAAGCCCACCGTACAGCTACAGGCCCACCGTACAGCTACAGGCCCACCGTACAGCTACAGGTCCACCGTACAGCTACAAGCCTACCCCTACCGTACAGCTACAAGCCCACCGTACAGCTACAGGCCTACCGTACAGCTACAGGCCCACCGTACAGCTACAAGCCTACTGTACAGCTACAAGCCCACCGTAAAGCTACAGGACTACCTTACAGCTACTGGCCCACCGTACAGCTACAGGCCCACCGTACTGCTACAAGCCTACCGTACAGATACAGGCCTACCGTACAGGTACAAGTCTACCATACAGCTACAATCCTACCATACAGCTACAAGCCTACTGGACAGCTACAAGCCCACCGTACAGCTACAGGCCTACCGTACAGATACAGGCCCACCGTACAGCTACAGGCCTACCCTACAGCTACAAGCCTACCCTACAGCTATAGGCCCACCGTACAGCTACAAGCCTACCCTACAGCTACAGGCCCACCGTACAGATACAGGCCCACCGTACAGATCCAGGCCTACCGTACAGCTACAGGCCTACCCTACAGCTACAGGCCTACCGTACAGCTACAGGCCTACCGTACAGCTACGGGCCTACCCTACAGCTACAGTTCTAATGTACAGCTACAGGCCTACCGTACAGCTACAAGCCTACCGTACAGCTACAGGCCTACTGTACAGCTACAGGCCTACCGTACAGCTACAAGCCTACCGTACAACTACAGGCCTACCGTATAGATATAGGCATGATGTCTGGGAAGCAGAGTCAGAATAGACAGACTGTGGGAGGATAGGCAGAGCAGAAAGCTGATTACAGAATGATTATGACTGAAACAAGAGGAACTGAAACATGCACACACGCTTAATGATAGGCCATTATAACACGGACAATGTCTGTGTACAATCATCAGTGGCTGTTCCATAATTATGAAACTGCAATGAGGAGAATCGATTGATTGCCACTCCAGTCTCCATTCGGGGGTGGAGAGGAGCAGGTGGGCTCTCCTTTTCGTTTTGGCTGGAGCCTCACCTGAGCACCACTCTCATTAACGCCCAGCACTCCTCTCCTCTCCAGCGAAGGTCGCAGCCAGGCTCTTCAGACAAACAGCAACTCGCTGTATGCTACATTTCACAGCACACTCGGTTAACAGCCCTGTCTAACGACTTACAGCAGTCCCAGCTCTGATCTCTCTCTCTCTCTCTCTCTCTCTCTCTCTCTCTCTCTCTCTCTCTCTCTCTCTCTCTCTCTCTCTCTCTCTCTCTCTCTGTCTCTGTCTCTGTCTCTGTCTCTGTCTCTGTCTCTGTCTCTGTCTCTGTCTCTGTCTCTCTCTCTCTCTCTCTCTCTCTCTCTCTCTCTCTCTCTCTATCACATGGAACTATGAAAACTCAATTACAAGCTTGGGCTTTCTGATCTGTACAACTAATGTCGACAGAACATTTCGGTAACGTACTGTAATATAGCAAGCATTTTTTATGCAGTTATTCTTAAAGAAAAAGTAAAAAGGATACTGAGGAACAACAATAAAACTATACAGTGTAGGAATCCGTTAAGCCGTTCTGTGTGCTAACCTATAACTGAATAACTGAAAACTTAATGATCTGTAAATATCAACAACGTTTGCATCTTTCAGAGTAGAGCAGCCAGCCATAGCCACACTGAAATAAAGTCCCAATCCTGTATTCAAAAGTTGTCCATTTTACTTTTCTATACACTACATAGGCTACTCCATAGATTTTCAAGTTGAACAGGAGTAGTAGGGTTAGTGGATGGGAGACATGAGGAATGGGGCCTATCTGAAGTCGATGTACCACCAGACATATACCATTACCTCCGTTTGGCTCCAGACTGTTGTTCACTCTCATTAATTTGAATTTTTCCAAAAAAATGCACTGTTGGCCAATCCGTCAATACACTGTGTACGTCCCTTTCTCCCGGGGCTTGTTTACTGGGAGAATATGGTATAACTACTGTACAGGCCAGGGGGACCTCTGGTTATTAATTACACCAGGCTGAGGCCTAAAGAAAATGTGGACAAATACAATTGGAAAAATGTAATGTGGAACAATGCCAGCATGTGATCCAACGTGAAGAAACACAAACCAAGGCAAAGGAGTTGTGATGTGAAGGTATTCACTCAGAAACAGAACTAACTTTCTCTCTCCCCAACAGTCTCTCAGAGTGTTTGCCACTTGAGAACGCTGCATGGCTCTCCACATCCATCTCCTACAATGAAATAATCTCCCTGACACACTCAGTACAGATGGAACAGAGAATAGACCCCTCAGGTTCTATTGGTGCTGCTTAGTGATGGGGGAAAAAATAGATAGAGTTACATATTGCAATATTATGTTGGACGTTAGTATCTACACTGAGTGTACAAAACATTAAGAACACCTTCCTAATATTGAGTTGCACCCCCCTCCCCTCTTTGCCCTCAGAACAGCCTCAATTGGTCGGGGCATGGACTTTACAAGGTGTCGAAAGTGTTCCACAGGGATGCTGGCCCATATTGACTCCAATGCTTCCCACAGTTGTGTCAAGTTGGCTGGATATCCTTTGGGTGGTGGACCATTCTTGACACACAAGAAACTGTTGAGCATGAAAAACCCAGCAGCCTTGCAGTTCTTGACACAAACCGGTGTGCCTGGCACCTACTACCATACCCCGTTCAAAGGCACTTAAATCTTTTGTCTTTCCCATTCACCCTTTGAATGGCACAAATACACAATCCATGTCTCAAATGTATAAAGGCTTAAAAATCATTATTTAACCTGTCTCCTTCCCTTCATCTACACTGATTTAAGCAGCTTTAACAGGTGATATCAATAAGGGATCACAGCTTGCACCTGGATTCACCTGGTCAGTCTATGTCAAAGGAAAGAGCAGGAGTTCTTAATGTTTTGTCCACTCAGTGTAGTTACTTTTGAACTCATATTTTATTTGTTATTTGCTAGGTAGTGTTAGCTAGCACTAGCCGGATGTACCTGCGCCAAAACTCTGATCATTTTAATCCTAAATCCTATAGCTTGTTCTCCATTTAAATAGTGAGCCAACATGTTTTCAGCACTTTTATTTCTATGAATGATCTCAAAAAAAATTTCTCATGCACTCTCCTGTCTCTCTGAAGCCGACATATGGTGAGTAATATGTTTGGAACATCAAATCGCAATAAAATCGCAGTATCAAATTGCAATACATTATTATATTATACCATATCTTAAATATCATACCTTATTACTGATGAATGTGTTTGTTTTTTATGACTGTGTTTTTCTTTCTGCTTGCATTTTGTATATATATTGATGTAAGTCAGGGCTCATCTGTAAAAGCGACCTTGGTCTCAGTATGACTCCCTGATAAAATAGGTAAAATTAAAACATTTACATAGGATCGTGAGAATTGATAGAATCATGAGATTTGCAATACATATCTTATCGCGTCTAAGTATCTTGATAATACCGTATCGTGAGGTCCCTGGCCATTCCCAGCCCTAGTGCTACTGTCCCTCCTGTCCTCTGCCTGGCATCCATTCAGTCAGTCGTCACCACGGACCACAGCCCGGCCTGACACTTTTGATCACTGCAAATTGAATGAATTTAACAAGCCAGTCAATATGTAATTTACTCCCTTCTAACCAGTGAAAAATATGGAGCTGCACAGGAATAACAGCATGAAAAGAAGTGCACTCAGACTGATGTCAGTTTCCGTAATGAAATATACATTTCGCTCTCTTCCAGAAAATAGGAGCACTTTTCATGTAGGGGAGTGAAATGTCCTTGAAAGAGTATCTGTGACTCAATAATTATGCATGAGAAAGTGTGCAGTCCTTTGCTGTGTTCCACCCACATATTCCTTCTCACATTCTGGGGGCATACTGAGTGGAAGTCTATCTGTTTCCTACACTGTGCTCCAGGATGAGACATATAGTAAGAGTCTCACTGATAAATACCAATGAGTAGTGTAAGAAGTCCCTGAGACAGGAACATTTAATCCAGGTATTGGACCTAACTTTGTGGGGGACAGATGGAGGAAAGTAGACACTGAATAAAATCCTTATTATAATGTAATATATGAGTATGTCTGACTGTACGTTAATGATCAGTTACAATAGGATAGATATAATTTTACGCTGATAATCATCCCTAGAGAAAGTACTCAGGGATGGGCATGAATTACAAATTACAATTACAAAATACGATTACAAAATATACTAAAGACCAATGTATCAAAATAACTTCTAAGATACTTTTGCAAAGTATTGTATTTATGCTAGAGATATCAGTTTTTATTGGATGCGTCTCAATCCACCGCATCTGCCGATGTCGCACTTCCACATCTGCGGTGAAAGGTGACAGAGCTAGAGCGATGTTTGTCAGACCATGAGACATCCTGAGAATCAGTCTTCTCACAAAATCGCCTGTAAACATGTTTTACTGATCTTTTTTATATCTCTCAGACACTTCTGAAAAAACTTCCTTTAGATTTCTTTGGGGGACTATCTGTTGTTCCATGTAGCGAATCTGTTATTCAATGCGTTTCTATGGGCTGATAGGAGTAAGGCCCCAACATTTTTTAAATCATATCAAATAACATTTTATTGGTCACACATATTTAGCAGATGTTATTGTGGGTGTAGCGAATATTTTTTTATACTTCAACGGGTCTTACATTCTAAATCAAAAATCTAAATTGTCCTTAGTATGACGTTCTTAAAACAATTCCATGTAGCTTAGTAGAACCCCCAAGGTTAGACAGGGCTTAGACTTTTATGGGTTAATTAAAATACTGTACATGTATTTTGTATTTTAAAATACAAAAATAAATTTGCAAGTCGGCAGCCGAACAGCAACAACATTCTCAGTAACGTTTATAGGAACGTTTTACTTGCTATGACTGTGATATGTTGTTGTTTATCTACATTTTACATTTACATTTTAGTCATTTAGCAGACGCTCTTAGCCAGAGCGACTCACAAATTGGTGCGTTCACCCTATAGCCAGTGGGATAACCACTTTACAATTTGGGGGGGGGGGGGGGGGGTTAGAAGGAATACTTTATCCTATCCCAGGTATTCCTTAAAGAGGTGGGGTTTCAAATGTCTCCGGAAGGTGGTGAGTGACTCCGCTGTCCTGGCGTCGTGAGGGAGCTTGTTCCACCATTGGGGTGCCAGAGCAGCGAACAGTTTTGACTGGGCTGAGCGGGAGCTATGCTTCCGCAGAGGAAGGGGAGCCAGCAGGCCAGAGGTGGATGAACGCAATGCCCTCGTTTGGGTGTAGGGACTGATCAGAGCCTGAAGGTACAGAGGTGCCGTTCCCCTCACTGCTCCATAGGCAAGCACCATGGTCTTGTAGCGGATGCGAGCTTCAACTGGAAGCCAGTGGAGTGTGCGGAGGAGGGGGGTGACGTGAGAGAACTTGGGAAGGTTGAACACCAGACGGGCTGCGGCATTCTGGATGAGTTGTAGGGGTTTAATGGCACAGGCAGGGAGGCCAGCCAACAGCGAGTTGCAGTAGTCCAGACGGGAGATGACAAGTGCCTGGACCAGGACCTGCGCCGCTTCCTGTGTAAGGCAGGGTCGCACTCTCCGAATGTTGTAGAGCATGAACCTGCAGGAGCGGGTCACCGCCTTGATGTTGGCGGAGAACGACAAGGTGTTGTCCAGGGTCACGCCTAGGCTCTTCGCACTCTGGGAGGAGGACACAGCGGAGTTGTCAACCGTGATGGCGAGATCATGGAACGGGCAGTCCTTCCCCGGGAGGAAGAGCAGCTCCGTCTTGCCAGGGTTCAGCTTGAGGTGGTGATCCGTCATCCATACTGATATGTCTGCCAGACATGCAGAGATGCGATTCGCCACCTGGTTATCAGAAGGGGGAAAGGAGAAGATTAGTTGTGTATCGTCAGCGTAGCAATGATAGGAAAGGCCATGTGAGGATATGACAGAGCCAAGTGACTTGGTGTATAGGGAGAAAAGGAGAGGGCCTAGAACCGAGCCCTGGGGGACACCAGTGGTGAGAGCACGTGGTGCGGAGACAGCTTCCCGCCACGCCACTTGGTAGGAGCGACCGGTCAGGTAGGACGCAATCCAGGAGTGAGCCGCGCCGGAGATGCCCAGCTCGGAGAGGGTGGAGAGGAGGATCTGATGGTTCACAGTATCAAAGGCAGCAGACAGGTCTAGAAGGACAAGAGCAGAGGAGAGAGAGTTAGCTTTAGCAGTGCGGAGAGTCTCCGTGACACAGAGAAGAGCAGTCTCAGTTGAATGACCAGTCCTGAAACCTGATTGGTTTGGATCAAGAAGGTCATTCTGAGAGAGATAGCAAGAGAGTTGGCTAAAGACGGCACGCTCAATCGTTTTGGAAAGAAAAGAAAGAAGGGATACTGGTCTGTAGTTGTTGACATCAGTGGGGTCGAGTGTTGGTTTTTTGAGAAGGGGAGCAACTCTCGCTCTCTTGAAGACGGAAGGGACATGGCCAGCGGTCAAGGATGAGTTGATCAGCGAGGTGAGGTAGGGGAGAAGGTCACCGGAGATGGTCTGGAGAAGGGAGGAGGGGATGGGGTCAAGCGGGCAGGTTGTTGGGCGGCCTGCAGTCACAAGTCGCAGGATTTTATCTGGATTAGTTACAGTGCCTTGCAAAAATATTCATCCCCCTTGGCATTTTTCCTATTTTGTTGTGTTACAGCCTGTCATTTAAATGGATTTTGAGTTTGATTTCATGTAATGGACATACACAAAATAGTCCAAAATGGTGAAGTGAAATGAAAAAAATTACTTGTTTGAAAAAATTCAAAAAAATAAATCACGGAAAAGTGGTGCGTGCATATGTATTCATCCCCTTTGCTATGAAGCCCCTAAATAAGATCTGGTGCAACCAATTACCTTCAGAAGTCACATAATTAGTTAAATAAAGTCCACCTGTGTGCAATCTAAGTGTCACATGATCTGTCACATGATCTCAGCATATATACACATACTGTTCTGAAAGGCCCCAGGGTCTGCAACACCACTAAGCAAGGGGCACCACCAAGCAAGCGGCACCATGAAGACCAAGGAGCTCTCCAACCAGGTCAGGGACACAATTGTGGAGAAGTAAAGATCAGGGTTGGGTTATTTAAAAATATCTGAAACTTTGAACATCCCACAGAGCACCATTTGAATCCATTATTAAAAAATTGAAAGAATATGGCACCACAACAAACCTGCAAGAGAGGGCCGCCCACCAAAACTCATGGACCAGGCAAGGAGGGCATTAATCAGAGAGGCAACAAAGAGAACAAAGATAACCCTGAAGGAGCTGCAAAGCTCCACAGCGGAGATTGGAGTATCTGTCCATAGGACCACTTTAAGCCGTACACTCCACAAAGCTGGGCTTTACGGAAGAGTGGCCAGAAAAAAGCCATTGCTTAAAGAAAAAAATAAGCAAACACGTTTGGTGTTCGCCAAAAGGCATGTGGGAGACTCTCCAAACATTTGGAAGAAGGTACTCTGGTTAGATGAGACTAGAATTGAGCTTTTTGGCCAACCATGAAAACGCTATTTGAGCTCAGTTCATTGTTAAAGCACCTTTAGTACATAGTGGGGTTGAGTTGCTTTGTTAAGCTCAGTTCATTGTTAAAGCACCTTTAGTACATAGTGGGGTTGAGTTGCTTTGTTGAGCTCAGTTCATTGTTAAAGCACCTTTAGTACATAGTGGGGTTGAGTTGCTTTGTTGAGCTCAGTTCATTGTTAAAGCACCTTTAGTACATAGTGGGGTTGAGTTGCTTTGTTGAGCTCAGTTCATTGTTAGAGCACCTTTAGTTCATAGTGGGGTTGAGTTGCTTTGTTAAGCTCAGTTCATTGTTAAAGCACCTTTAGTACATAGTGGGGTTGAGTTGCTTTGTTGAGCTCAGTTAATTGTTAAAGCACCTTTAGTACATAGTGGGGTTGAGTTGCTTTGTTGAGCTCAGTTCATTGTTAAAGCACCTTTAGTACATAGTGGGGTTGAGTTGCTTTGTTGAGCTCAGTTCATTGTTAGAGTGCTTTTTTAAATTTATATATTTTCTCCTCTGTGCCAAAGAGATAAAGCTGTGATATCAGCGTTTAGGGAAAAAGCCAACATTTTAAAAACCTTTTAAATGTTTATTTTGCTTTACTATAGTGTAGTGTCAACTCCTAGCTTATCATTGTCAAGTCAAACATGACACTTCCATAAAGAGTTGGGAAGAAAGCAAGAACAGACTGGCCATCAGGCTAGTCATCTCCTTCAGACAAAGTGAATTCATAAACAACAACAGTTTTCTTGATGAAGGAAAATGGGGATATGTTTAGGATCCAACAAATTATAATTGTGTTAATGAACGAATGAGCATTACTGTTGAAAAAAATAATAAACATATTGTAAAGTGGTTATCCCACTGGCTATAAAGTGAATGCACCAATTTGTAAGTCGCTCTGGATAAGAGCGTCTGCTAAATGACGTAAATGTAATGTAAAATGCTATGTCTGGCGCAAACCCAACACCTCTCATCACCCCGAGAACACCATCCCCACAGTGAAGCATGGTGGTGGCAGCATCATGCTGTGGGGATGTTTTTCATCGGCAGGGACTGGGAAACTGGTCAGAATTGAAGGAATTATGGATGGCGCTAAATACAGGGAAATTCTTGAGGAAACCTGTTTCAGTCTTCCAGAGATTTGAGACTGGGATGGAGGTTCACCTTCCAGCAGGACAATGAACCTAAGCATACTGCTAAAGCAACACTCAAGTGGTTTAAGGGGAAATATTTAAATGTCTTGGAATGGCCTAGTCAAAGCCCAGACCTCAATCCAATTGAGATTCTGTGGTATGACTTAAAGATTGCTGTACACCAGTGGAATTCATCCAACTTGAAGGAGCTGTAGCAGGTTTGCCTTGACGAATGGGCAAAACTCCCAGTGGCTAGATGTGCCAAGCTTATAGAGACATACCCCAATAGACTTGCAGCTGTAACTGCTGCAAAAGGTGGCTCTACAAAGTATTGACTTTGGGGAGGTGAATAGTTATGCACGCTCAAGTTTTCAGTTTTTTTTGTCTTAATTCTTGTTTGTTTCACACAAAAAAAATATTTTGCATCTTCAAAGTGGTAGGCATGTTTTATAAATCAAAATATGCAACCCCCCCCAAAATCCATTTTAATTCCAGGTTGTAAGGCAACAAAATAGGAAAAATGCCAAGGCGGGTGAATACTTCCGCAAGCCACTGTCACTCTGGATAAGAGTTTCTGCTAACTGACCAAAATGTAAATGTATATGAGAAAATGAACAACTGCAAAGCACACTGGGTATTGTCATTTGTTTCGGGGCGGAGCTCATTAGAGTAATACTCAGCATGCTTTGTAATTGTTAATTTTTACATATACTTTTTTGTTCATTTAATAGACGCGCAAATTAAATGATCAAATGAAATTGTATTTGTCAAATGCTTCGTAAACAATAGGTGTAAACTAGCAGTGAAATGCTTACAGGCCCTTCCCAACAATGTAGAGAGAAATAATAGAAAAATAATAACACAAGGAATAAATTCACAATAAGTAACGATAACTTGGCTATATACATGAGGTACCAGTACCGAGTCAATGTGCAGGGGTACGGGGTAATTGAGGTAGATATGTACATATAGGGATAAAGTGACTAGGCAACAGAATAGATAATAAACAGTAGCATCAGCGTCAAAAGATTTAATGCAAAATGCAGATAGTTAAATAGTTAACCAATAGCTACCCGGACTAACTATTTAGCAGTCTTATGACTTTGGGGAAGAAGCTGTTCAGAGTGCTGTTGGTTCACACCATATTGCCATCAGACTTTTGATACCAATGTAGGGTGAAAGGGGCCCACAAAATTGTGAACCGCTATAAAGAAATGGTATAGAAAGTATTTTGTATTTTGAAAATACAAATTACAGCTTTCGAAAGTATCTTGTTACAAAATACATTGGAGTGTAGTTCAGCCCAGTGTAATACAACATGCAAAATTTAAATATATCACTGTGGACCAAAATCCGAACTCAGATTGGAATGTTCCACTCCGCAACCTGGCTCTCCTCCAACCCACAACACGCACCACACACACAGAAAATACACCCCTGATGTAGTGTGGTGGGGCTATTGCTCACAGGAGTAGTGTGGGGCGTTAAATCTGCCTAGGGATGAGAGAGAGTGGCAGGCTCTCAGAAAAGAGGCCTCAGAAGCCATTTTACATTTCACCAGGATGACATGTGTCCTCCACTTCTCAGCCGGCACTGACAGGGGTGACAGTTAGCCAGCTTTTATGAGTCCGACTTGAAGGTTGTTGAAAGTCGGGAGGAACTCAGGAGTTTGCTGCCTCCGGCTTGATTTAAGACAATGTTTTCTGTTCTACTTTTAATAAAATACTCAGCACCCCAGATTTTCTTTCTTCTTTTTTTCCCCACAAAAATAAATATGTCAAGAGGCTAAATAAATTAACCTGTGGGATTCTGGCGAACACATTATTCTGATAAAGTAATAAAAACCAAAGGAGGAGTTTGGTTTGCAGAGACGAGAGAGACGACAACAAAAGTTGTGTTTATGGGAAAAACCAGCAGTCACTATAAAGCTGGCATCAGAGAGTATTTATCACATTACTGAAATGGTGCAGGGCTGAAAATGAATGTTGGAGGTAACTAATGGTTTGTCACACAGTCCCAGTACGCAGGGCAAGGGAGAGGCTGTTCTTTACTGTGTGTCCGTCCGCAGGTGAATGGCACAGAACAGTACACTGCTGTTGTTAACATTTATCCACTGGTCAATAATCATTTGCACTTGGCCTGTCTCGAATTACACATTAATGCATTATGTTCCCGTGCTATGACCAGTGAAGAGAGAGGAAAGTTCACGTCTTTGATAAAATACACATCTAAACCCAAGGACCAGTGGCACATTGCGTTCGATCGATCGGGCCGTGATTGATTCCGAGGGGGAATTTGGCGTGGATCAATTTTGTATTAACAATTTTATGTTATTGCGTGGTATCGAGCATCAGGGATACAGAAATCAATTTATTAACTGTGATAATTGAAGTCTAACAATAACTAACCGGGAAGTTTATTCTATCACCCAGTGGATAGATACTGTACTGGGTGGTGAAGGGAGGGGGGTCTTTGTACTGTACTGGGTGGTGAAGGGAGGGTAGTATTTGTACTGTACTGGGTGGTGAAGGGAGGGGGGTCTTTGTACTGTACTGGGTGGTGAAGGGAGGGGGGGCTTTGTACTGTACTGGGTGGTGAAGGGAGGGTAGTATTTGTACTGTACTGGGTGGTGAAGGGAGGGTAGTATTTGTACTGTACTGGGTGGTGAAGGGAGGGGGGTCTTTGTACTGTACTGGGTGGTGAAGGGAGGGGGGTCTTTGTACTGTACTGGGTGGTGAAGGGAGGGGAGTATTTGTACTGTACTGGGTGGTGAAGGGAGGGGGGTCTTTGTACTGTACTGGGTGGTGAAGGGAGGGTAGTATTTGTACTGTACTGGGTGGTGAAGGGAGGGTAGTATTTGTACTGTACTGGGTGGTGAAGGGAGGGGGGTCTTTGTACTGTACTGGGTGGTGAAGGGAGGGGGGTCTTTGTACTGTACTGGGTGGTGAAGGGAGGGGGGTCTTTGTACTGTACTGGGTGGTGAAGGGAGGGTAGTATTTGTACTGTACTGGGTGGTGAAGGGAGGGGGGTCTTTGTACTGTACTGGGTGGTGAAGGGAGGGGGGTCTTTGTACTGTACTGGGTGGTGAAGGGAGGGGAGTATTTGTACTGTACTGGGTGGTGATAAAACAATGGGGGAAGAGAGAAAGGTGCTCAAGACCCCAGCCATGTCTAGGGTTGAGAGGTCAAAGCAGTTAGGATGATGAATGAAATGGTCTGGAAACATGTAGAACCGCCGATGCAACGGCAGCACAAAGAGTCAAACCAAACCCTGCAAGACATCTTTGCTGAGGCATCAATTATGTTCCCCATATACTGTACAGTAAACTCTGTAGCATATCATCACATGACTATTGACCAGTGAATGTACTGAGCAAATGTAGCTGCAACCTCTTTGATTTACGGAAGAAACTGATTGTTCCTGTCATGATGGTACAGAATTGTAGGTTTGCAAAAGGATAAGCATAAGTGCATAAATACACTTCTTGATTGAACACTCAACCAAACAGGTAAGTCATACTCTGCATGTCTTCTCTAAATCTCTCTAAGGTACTACAAAGTACATCAAGGTGGGTTTCAGCAATCAGTATGCAGACTAGCTCCACCTCTGAAACTCCAGCCTTCCCCTCCGTGGTCTCTTGTAGCCCCTCCCCTCTCCCTGTAGCCCCTCCCCTCTCCCTGCCCACTGCGTAGCGGTGCTCAGGCTGATGGAGAGCTGTGTGAGTGGGCCAGGCCAGGCGAGGTGCGGGCCAGCCCAAGTGAGCCTCTGTTCCGTGAGGGTATCATCTCCTCCTGGGCCTCCGTCCCGTGGGCGTCTCATCTCCTCCTGGGCCTCTGTCCTGTGGGGGTCTCATCTCTTCCTGGGCCAGGGCTGATTTACTGCAGACTATGGGGGTCGTTAGGATGAGTAAGTGCTGGAGATGGACAAGCATATCTCCACAGCCGGCCATTTGGACTCGGATGGTGGAGGGGTGAGCAGAGAGGTCCTGTCCATTTGGAAGACTGACAGCGCAATCAGAGGCACGTTAATCACAACTGCTTGTCTCGTTAATCAGAAGAAGCACCGTCTCCGCAAATATATTTCCATTTACAATTTGGATACCCTCCAATGAGTGGGGATACAAGTGAACTGTTAGAGCAGTGTAGAGGTGCCTCCCAAGTTGTGGGCAGAGTTTTTCACTTGATCTGGTTAGTTTGTCGAAGTTGTTAGAAGATGAAGGATACATTTTCCTCTCAAAGGCCTGTTGACAAAGGACTGATTCCTTTTCAAGTAATTTGTACTGTGAATAATGAATAGGAGAGTGAGATGCCTTGCTTACTGCTCCCTTGAAGTTCTGCATAAGGTGACATTAATATTTCATACACATGAATTAGCATTTAATATTTGCCTGTTTGCTCGGTCTACAACAAAACCAAAAAACAAGGAGGGGAGAGAGGTGGGAAGTAAGACTCTCTTTCCTTTGTTCTCAACCCAAAAGGACCAGGGCATCTAATAAATTCTCCTCCAACAGCCCCTGTATCTTCAGCATGCTCCTGGTGTCCACAGCAGATCACATGTCACCTTCACCCATGTCTCCCTCTGTGAACACCTTGATGTGCCTCTCAGATCTTAAAGGTCACAGCATCAACACAGAGACACAGCCTCATTCACAATGAAATGGAATACATGCAGGTTTGCCTTTCCCCCAACAACTTGATTTGTCAGTCCAATAGACATTTAACATTTCAACCAAGGTGCTGGATTGATTACTTGGCAACGGGTACAGGACGATTCAAAATTGCTGTGGTGCTGTGAAGAATGTCAAAAGCAAGGCTTGATTTTGTTGCATAGCATAATGGTGTTTTAGAGGATGACAGTTCAGGTGCAAAAAAAAACGCTGGGCTTTGAAAAGAGAGTCTATGAAACAAAATATGAGAGGAACATAGCAAACATAACATTGTAATAGAAAAACATAATTCCATATGAAGTGGAAATATACTGTAGTATTGTATGCCAGGCAATTGTGAAACCAACGTCATGCCTCATTTTAGCATTGAGATACAAAAAGCCAATTCAATGTACATGTTATAGCTACCATAAAAATTAAAACATAAGAAAATTACCACCGTGAGGAGTCTTAAAGGGAAGTTAAAAAAAAAATATATACTTCATATTCATCGTCTCCAGCACCACCCCAACATCAACATATATGAAAATGGCGCGTTTCTATGTTTTGTAGTCAAAAAGATAGAGGAAGATAAGTGTTTCCAATGACATCATCAACCAATTAGTAGACATTTAGTAGGCAATTAGTAGGCAATGCCTACTCATAATTGGTTAAAAGCACATGATGCACACCGATGATGTTATTAGTATCATCGGTCATTGGAATGCTGCTCATTGAGCTCGCTAACAGGAACATGGCAGCCATCCACTGAGGGAGCTCAGGGCTTTGACAGGTCTTCTGTGGGAACCCTTGTGTTAACTGTGAGGGGTCACATGAATCCACAGAAAAGACGTAAAGCCATTCTTCTAGCATTTTTTCTATATTTGTGGCCACTAGCCAGCCACCATCATTTCAACTAAAAGGAAAGCAGCTCTAGTTTGGCTTTGTCAATTAATTCAGTCTTTGAATTTAAGCGTCACATGACGTCTGTTTGTTTCTGCAGGACAGTGATAATCTTCTGGTAGCCCCAGTCCATGGCTATTCCCTATCCCCTGGTGGATTGGGTTGTTTATTTCAAAACAAATTTGCCGTCATCCTATCACCAACGGTATAGCAGTCTCCATCACTGCCTAATCCCTGCCATGCAGCTGCAACAGAAAGATTCAAACACAACTATACAAAAGTCAAAACACAGTAAATAAATAAATATAGGTTTGATCAACAAGAATATTAGCTCCATGGATAAAACAAAATGTAACTGTTTTTTTGCTAAATCTGCAGAGGGATTGCTTTTTCGCCTCTACATAAGATGTATTTCCAATGCTTCAGCCTTGGGAAGGACACACAGAATCTCAAATTCTATTGGTCTTGAAAGGGCATGCTTCATTTTCAGAGGGGGGAAAATTATTCTTCTTCTGCAGAAATGAATCTCTAATGACAGGTTAGTCACTCCGTGTCCCATACCTTGCTGGTATGTGGTTAGAGTAAACACTGGCTAATCAATTCCCCATCATCGCCGATAGATCATTGTCCGGGAGCAGAGACGTGGCCTGACTCTCTGTGCAGGCTGATGTACCATTCCATTATTGGACTTGTTGTATGAAGCTTTATTTAATGCTACGATACTGGAAACTCAATTAGACACAGAGGTAATGGATTACTGCAATAGGAATGCCATCACCAGAAGGACTTTACGTTAGGTCCAGCATTAACAAATAACACATAGGACAGGGCTTTGAAATAGGATTTGCAAACTGCTGTATGACTCCCTGTGTCCTTCCTTTCCAATATCATATTTCAGTAATCATTTCAGCAATATCATATTTGCGGTAGCCCTTTCCTGCAGTCAAATGACCAAATTGCCCTCTAGTGACCTCATATTATTAATATTAATATATTTCATAATTTCATAATTAATAAACATAATTTCATTAAAAACCCACCGAAAATCCAGTGTTTCTATGGCAAACGGTCTTGTTATATTTCAGTCTTCTGTGATGTATATACAGTTTAATATGGGATGCAAACTCAAAATTGAATACATTGCAACTCTATATCTGACATGGTACAGGTGTCTTCTTTTACTAAGCCCATAACCATGTGTGTGAGGTGTATACTTTTGTTTCAAAGTAAATTTGCTGAAGACTACCAAGAAACATTACTTTCCTCTAAACTAATGTGATCAGCGTCATTAATGGCCTGTGACCATGCGGTGTAGGCGTTGGTTAACCACACCACTGTAAGCATCATGATGCCTGTAAAGTCTCCCATATTCAGTGCTTGACATGGGCAGGAGCTCACCGGAACTGACTACCAGCGCCTCACATTTTCTTTTGCTTGGGTTCCTGTTCCTCTTATAGAATATTATCTCAAAAGTATTGAGGAGTTCCTGCACCTAAATATAAACGGTACCGGCACCCAAAATGAGTACCGGCATCCATAACAGTCCAAGTCAAGCACGGCCCATGTTGTACTCTCCTATTAATGCAGGTAATGTTCATGGAAGTATTGGAGCCTCTTCTCTCTCATCAGCTCATCTCTGCAGGTGAACATCACACCACTCACTTCATTAATGAGAGAAAATGATGAGGATCTTTTTAAGATGGATACTTTAATAGGACTAGCTGTTAGAACACTCTGCAGTTACAATTATTCTTAATAACACCAACCCCCAAGAGCTGCAGTTAATAATTACAGTACCCAATGAGATTGATAAATATCATATTAATAAAGACCCATGCACTTTTTTTTTTTACCATAACCATGCTTTATTAATACCAATGTGATTAAAAGGATACACACAAACACACAAAATTCAGCATCACACATTTTCAACTGTGGCGCTCTTCCTCTTAGCATTGGTAGAGCTTGTTGACCTTCAGGACGTCAAGGTCGGACATGCCCAGTCTCTGTCCGATGGCCACTGATGAGTCTGGGATGGGAGTGATGGTTTCCTTTCCGTAGTCGTTAGTGAAAGCGGTTCTATCGTAGTGCATGACAGAGGAGTAGTCGTATGGAGTGTTCAGGTTGTTGGTGTCCTGCTTCTGGAAGTTATCGACGGCGTAGTCATAGATGTATTTCCAGTTGATCCTGATGTACTGGTCACGATCGCTCCTGGTGTGCTCGTGGTGGAAGCCCAGGGAGTGAAGCAGCTCATGCTGGATGATACCATGTTGAACACAGCCGAACTGCGCAAGAGACAATGTCTGCCTGTCCCCAACAGTTCCCACAGAACCAAAACACCCGCCACTGCTCTGAATGTTCAGGTAGGCAGTCTGTGTCTTACGTGGAATGAAGCGGATGCAGGTCTTGCCATGGAAGTACTTCATGGCCGTCTCAATAGTCTCCACCTCCAAGCTGGAATATACAGTGCTGAGGATGTAAGGCACGTATACCAAGCCGTCGACCGACTTCCTCCAGAGACAGCTGTTCTGGCTGCTGAAGCACTTCATGGCATTCCTGGTTTTAGGAGCCAGAATGTCTCCTTCCAGCAGCAGCTCATTGGTTCCATTGTTCGACTCCAGGATCGTTGAAGTGATGGACACATGGTCCGGCTCATCATGGACCTCATTTTCACTGGCCTGTGATAGGCCCAGCAGCAGCAACAGAAGCAGACTAAGAGTGGGTCTGTGGTCCATCTTTAATTAGAGTGTTGAGTTCCTTTGGATGGATGGGTCCTTGGCTTTAGCTGTGGAGGTTCCTTAGATGGCTCCTTCACCTAAGCTTGATGCCAGTGTCCTGTCAGAGCTGAGTTTATATACAGCTGTCCCATAGGTGTGACTGTGTAGGATTAAGGGTTGGGGATGATGCTCACTGTCTTGGAAAAACAACTGAAGGGAGTACTCCACAACCTACCCCACTGTTTCAACAATTCATCTGTGTGGGTCAAATTACATTACACTTCAATTTCTTGAGGTAGAAGTCGTCTCCATTACAATCACATATCCAGGATCAGATTACCTCACTGTCTGATCATAACATTAACCATAAAGGGGATCAGATTACCTCACTGTCTGATCATAACATTAACCATAAGGGGGATCAGATTACCTCACTGTCTGATCATAACATTAACCATAAAGGGGATCAGATTACCTCACTGTCTGATCATAACATTAACCATAAGGGGGATCAGATTACCTCACTGTCTGATCATAACATTAACCATAAGGGGGATCAGATTACCTCACTGTCTGATCATAACATTAACCATAAGGGGGATCAGATTACCTCACTGTCTGATCATAACATTAACCATAAGGGGGATCAGATTACCTCACTGTCCGATTATAACATTAACCATAAGGGGGATCAGATTACCTCACTGTCCGATCTGTCCACCTTAATCCCATAGAAAATCTGTGGAGGGAGCTGATGGTTTGAGTTGCCAAACGTCAGCCTCGAAAACTTAATGACTTGGAGAAGGTCTGCAAAGAGGAGTGGAACAAAATCCCTCCTGAGATGTGTGCAAACCTGGTGAACTACAAGAAACATCTGACCTCTGTGATTGCCAACAAGGGTTTTGCCACCAAGTTTTGCAGAGGGGTCAAATACTTATTTCCCTCATTAAAATGCAAATCAATTTATACAATTTTTGACATGCGTTTTTCTGGATTTTTTTGTTGTTATTCTGTGTCTCACTGTTCAAATAAACCTACCATTAAAATTATGGACTGATCATGTCTTTGTCAGTGGGCAAACGTACAAAATCAGCAGGGGATCAAATACTTTTTTCCCTCACTGTATCTAGTCCATTCCTTTGGAGCACATGTTTGGTTTACATTGGGTGTGACAAGCTTAAAGAGGTGGATCTCACTTAGTTGTGTTGTTTTAAAACAACCATTAGAGCCCAATTAGGTGGCAGTATAGAATAATATTCATTTGGGTAGCTCATGCACTTTAAAATCCCAAAACTGTCTCTACAGAAAGACTTAATCCTCAATGATGCTATGGGGCAAACTGTGTATTGACTTTCCTAATGCTACGCATTTAGTGAGATTTCTAGCATATTAGCACACTATTTACCACCCGTCACTTAACACACCCGGATTAGAAGGCTCTGTGTGTGTAAATATGAGTGTGCTTGTGTGAGTGCATGTATAGAAAAAGATGGCTAGAGATTATGAGAGGGAGAGAGCTCTAGTTGTATTACTTGGCTACTGATGAAATAGTGTGAGTGATTCATTATGTTATGTTAGCATCATTGATAATTCCCATGCTGTTATTTGAACTTGGGTGCCTATAGTGTATCATGCTGATAAATGACAGGACCATACGCTGTTTGTTCACATACCACCTCTGCAGTAATGAATTAAACTAGGCACGAAAAGGCAAGGCTGACAGATCATTGTGACACAGGGTCAGGTAAGAAAATGAAATGAAAACAAATTGAAACATTTCGGACATTATGCACTTGAGTAGTCATTTTGTGTCAAAATCTGTTAAACTAACAACAAGGTTTAAAAAAAAGTTTTAAGCCCCTGTTTTTATGCCAATTATTTTTGCTGATAAATCAGACATTTTCAATGGAGAACTTATTATAAAATATAGATGAACTATCAGATGATTTCTTGTTTATTATGCACAAATGATGTGAACCAATGTGTTGATTATTCATGATTCATGAACAGTAGCATGGGACAAGCCCAGTGGGTTGAGAAGGGGGAGTGGTTAGAGACAGGAAATTGGGTAGAGCCACGAGGAGAGGGTAGGGAGGAGGAGAAGAGAGGAGAGGAGAGGAATGAGGAGAGGAGAGGAGAGGAGAGGAGAGGAGAGGAGAGGAGAGGAGAGGAGAGGAGAGGAGAGGAGAGGAGAGGAGATCGGAGCTCAGAGCCCTGTGCTGGAGAGGAGAAAGAGAAGGAGGAAAGAGGAGGGAGAGTGACAGGAGGGGAGTAGAGGAGAGTGACAGGAGGGGAGTAGAGGAGAGGGACAGAAGAGCTGCCAGCAGTGCTTTAGACAGTGGAAGGAAACGCAGGCTGACAGGTAAACCCAGGAGGATTGACCGGCCTGCATCCAGCTGTCAGGTAGAGCTCATCTGGCAGCACCAGAGCCCACTGCCGCCCACACCACACGTACCCATGCACGTCAACCAGCCAGGGGGAGAACAGGACAGGAGGAGCCCTGCATATGGCCACGCTGGTACATGTGTGCCCCAGCCACACACTAGGCTTTTCTAATGAGCAACGTGTTATCGTAATGCAGCGTGCAAGGACATGGGAGTAATTATCATCTGATGCACAGTGGATTTGTTGCCATGCGTGTACCTTGTCCTCTTGTTGATGAAAGACCAGTCCATCATTATACCAAAATATGTCAGTTGCACATTATGATTAGTATTGGGTTATAATGTAGGACACTGGAGGTGGATTCTATCTCAGGGGATGTAGTTACGTCTCTGTAGCTATGGAGACATACTGGTAACAGAAGAAGAAGAAAACATCATCAAATCAAATTGTATTTGTCACATGCGCCGAATACAACAGGTGTAGACCTTACAGTGAAATGCTTACTTACAAGCCCTTAACCAACAATGCAATTTTAAGAAAGAATACCAAAAAGAGGGAACCATGTAGGTCGTTTAAAAAAACTCTCTACCATTACAGCATACAGCATTCTACACCACTATTGTCTACTGTTACTCTGAGATACACCAGTTAGACTACTGCCCTCTAGTGGTTTCTTTAGATTACAGCTAGGACCAGAGACAGGACCAGTGTAACAATTCAGTGATAACAACCAGCCAATTTATCCTTCACAGACAACTCGGCTGGGAGGACAGCAGGCGGGCGGTGACCACTGGACAACAGGAGGGGAAAATGGGTCGGGATATTTCAAGAAATGTAATTAAGTGGTTATAAAATAAAAAAGAGAGAATGGATTTTCTTTGTCCCCCAAGAACAAGTTTTCAGGCCCAAGAAAAGCAGTTTGCCTGTCTGTGTATTGATCGAGGAGTGTATTGATTTGTTGCTAAGCCATGTAAGTTTGTTTAAGATGGATCTATGGAGTGTGAGCACAACTATCTTGTTCTGAAAAACTAACACAGCTGGTGATGGGAGGGCATGTCGATTAAAAAATGGGAGAGGGGGAAGGGACGTGACGATTTTCAAATCTTTAAAAATAATACAAAACACAAGAACCTCCAGGAACGTTGATAGGAATTAACTGATATAACAGCCTCTGCCAGCGGGTGAGCTGATAGTTCCTGCAGTTACACTGGATTCCATAACAGCATAAGAGCTGAACCTTTGTCTCAACAGAGTTCAGAAAGACACACAAAGTCTTGTACAGTACTATAGCGCTGGCTATTTCATTAGGATAGATACTCAAAGGATGTGTGCTGTGGATGCATAGCTGTAATGAAAGCATCACCCTTTGCAGGGGCGCCTCTTTCACTGGGGACGGGGGGACATGATACCCCCACATTCTGAAATTGCATTTTTGTCCCCCACAGTTTTATCATTGCGCTGTGATACAAAGGACGGCATCGGTGTGCATTAGGACCATGCAGACACCTCAGAACGGTCGGGTAGGCTGTTTGGTGGTATTAACCGGCTGGATTTAGGACCGTTCGACACCACAGAGCATGCGAACAGATGCAGCTGTTGTCTGTGTGTGTTGTGCTTTTTCTTCTAGTTGTAAAAGCAAGCAGAGCAGAACCGGCTACTCTTTATTTTACTGATGTAGCTGGCAAGGTAACTGCTGTTTGACTTAACAGGTCCTCAGATCCTCAAAAAGTTCAACAGCTGCACCATCGAGAGCATCCTGACTGGTTGGATCACTGCCTGGTATGGCAACTGCTCGGCCTCCGACCGGAAGGCACTACAGTTCCAAAGGCTGGGCCTAATATTGTGTATAAGAGGTCATACAATACATTTTGTAGTGATTCCTATGTTGTTGATGTAAAGAATATATGTTGGTCCGTGGTGTGTAATGAGGAGCAAACAGACAGTGCACTTGACACATTTATGAAATTGCTTATTCCAGTTACTAATAAACATGCACCCATTAAGAAAATGACTGTAAAAACTGTTAAATCCCCGTGGATTGATGAGGAATTGAAAGATTGTGTGGTTGAAAAGGATGAGGCAAAAGGAATGGCAAATGTATTGCAAATTGAGAAATCATTTGACTAAACTGAATAAAAAGAAGAAGAAACAACACTATGAAACAAGGATAAATGACAAAGAATGATAGTAAAAAGCTTTGGAGCATCTTCAATGACATTTTGGGAAAAAAGGCAAACTCAGCTCGATCATTCATTGAATCAGATGGCTCATTCATCACAAAACAAACTGATATTGCCAATTACTTTAATATATTTTTCATTGGCAAGATTAGCAAACTTAGGCATGGCATGCCAGCAACAATTGCTGACACTACACATCCAAGTATATCTGACCAAATTATGAAAGACAAGCATTGTAATTTTGAATTCTGTAAAGTGAGTGTGGAAGAGGTGAAATTTTTTTTGTTGTCTATTAACAATGACAAGCCACTGGGGTCCGACAACTTGGATGGAAAATTACTGAGGATAATAGCGGATGATATTGCCACTCCTATTTGTCATATTTTAAATTTAAGCCTACTAGAATTAGTGTGCCCCAAGGCTTGGAGGGAAGCAAAAGTAATTCCACCACCTAAGATTAGTAAAGCCCCCTTTACTGCGGCAGGTAGCTTAGTGGTTAAGAGCATTGTGCCAGTAACCGAAAGGTCGCTGGTTCTAATCCCTGAGCCGACTAGGTGAAAAATCTGTCGATGTGCCCTTGAGCAAGGCACTTCGCCCTAATTGCTCCTGTATGTCGCTCTGGATAAGAGCGTCTGCTACATGACAAAAATAAATAAATACTGGCTCAAATAGCCGACCAATTAGCCTGTTACCAACCCTTAGTAAACTGTTGGAGAAAATTGTGTTTGACCAGATACAATGATATTTTACAGTAAACAAATTGACAACAAACTTTCATGATGCTTATAGAGAAGGACATTCAACAAGCACAGCACTTACACAAATGACTGATGATTGGATGAGAGAAATTGATGATAAAAAGATTGTGGGGGCTGTTTTGTTAGACTTCAGTGTGGGTTTTGACATTATCGATCATAGTCTGCTGCCGGAAAAAGGTATGTGTTATGGCTTTACACCCCTTGCTATAATGTGGATAAAAAGTTACTTGTCTAACAGAACACAGAGGGTGTTCTGTAATGGAAGCCTCTCAAACTGAATCCAGGTAGAATCAGGAATTCCCCAGGGCAGCTGTCTAGGCCCCTTACTTTTTTCCATCTTTACTAACAACATGCCACTGGGGAATTCCTGATTGAGTAAAGCCAGTGTGTCTATATATGCGGATGACTCAACACTATACACATCAGCTACTACAGCTACTGAAATAACTGCAACACTTAACAAAGAGTTGCAGTTAGTTTAAAATAGGTGGCAAGGAATAAGTTAGTCCTAAATATTTCCAAAACTAAAAGCATTGTATTTGGGTCAAATCATTCATTAAACCCTAAACCTCAACTACATCTCGTAATGAATAATGTGAAAATTGAGCAAGTTGAGGTGACTAAACTCAACTTGTGGTCCTCTGTAGCTCAATTGGTAGAGCATGGCGGACAAGGGCTATGTAAATGGCTCAATTGTGTCATTCTGAGCATGTTCAGTGTGTCTGCCTCTGAAGTAAAACAAATGTTTGACTTCCACACAAAATTACTTCTTTACTTATTTTAGGTTTAAGGAAGTGTGTAGGTCGCATTCTTTATTGTAGACATATGAAAGTTATGCATATAGATCCGCCTGCTATAGACAAATTCAGCGATTGCTCTACCATGTCTGTGCTTTGAAGCAGTCGAGCTACACGTTTATTCGACAGAGGACGTTGACATGGTCATAGGAAGCTCTGGATGAATGTCTTCTGAGTTCTAAAACGGTGGGAAATCAATAAAATAAGTAATGTAGACATATATAGTGGCTTGCGAAAGTATTCACACCCCTTGGCATTTTTCCTATTTTGTTGCCTTACAACCTGGAATTAAAATTGATTTTTTTGGAGGTTTGTATCATTTGATTTACACAACATGCCTACCACTTTGAAGATGCTAAATATTTTAATAAGACAAAAAAAACAGCATAACTATTCACCTCCCCAAAGTCAATACTTTGTAGAGCCACCTTTTGCAGTAGTTGCAGCTGCAAGCCTCTTGGGGTATGTCTCTATAAGCTTGGCACATCCAGCCACTGGGAGTTTTGCCCATTCTTCAAGGCAAACTTGCTACAGCTCCTTCAAGTTGGATGGGTTCCACTGGTGTACAGCAATCTTTAAGTCATACCACAGAATCTCAATTGGATTGAGGTCTGGGCTTTGACTAAGCCATTCCAAGAAATTTTAATATTTCCCCTTCAACCACTCGAGTGTTGCTTTAGCAGTATGCTTAGGTTCATTGTCCTGCTGGAAGGTGAACCTCCGTCCCAGTCTCAAATCTCTGGAGGCCTGAACAGGTTTCCTCAAGAATTTCCCTGTATTTAGCGCCATCCATCATTCCTTCAGTTCTGACCAGTTTCCCAGTCCCTGCCGATGAAAAACATCCCTACAGCATGATGCTGCCACCACCTGCTTCAATGTGGGGATGGTGTTCTCGGGGTGATGAGAGGTGTTGGGTTTGTGCCAGACATACAGTTGAAATTGGAAGTTTACATACACCTTAGCCAAATACATACCTTTTCCATGGTTGGCCAAAAAGCTCAATTTTAGTCTCATCAGACCAGAGTACCTTCTTCCATATGTTTGGGGAGTCTCCCACATGCCTTCTGGCGAAAACCAAACGTGTTTGCGTATTTTTTTCTTTAAGCAATGACTTTTTCTGGCTACTCTTCCGTAAAGCCCAGCTTTGTGGAGTGTACGGCTTAAAGTGGTCCTATGGACAGATACTCTTTGCAGCTCCTTCAGGGTTATCTTTGGTCTCTTTGTTGCCTCTCTGATTAATGCCCTCCTTGCCTGGTCCGTGAGTTTTGGTGGGCGGTCCTCTCTTGCAGGTTTGTTGTGGTGCCATATTCTTTCAATTTTTTAATGATGGATTTAAAATGGTGCTCTGTGGGATGTTCAAAGTTTCAGATATTTTTTTATAACCCAACACTGATCTTTACTTCTCCACAACTTTGTCCCTGACCTGTTTGGAGAGCTCCTTGGTCTTCATGGTGCCGCTTGCTTGGTGGTACCCCTTGCTTAGTGGTGTTGCAGACCCTGGGGCCTTTCAGAACAAGTGTATATATGATCAGATCATGTGACACTTAGATTGCACACAAGTGGACTTTATTTAACTAATTATGTGACTTCTGAAGGTAATTGGTTGCACCAGATCTTATTTAGGGGCTTCGTAGCAAAGGGGATGAATACATATGCACGCACCCCTTTTCCGTTATTGTTTTAAATTCTTTGAAACAAGTAATTTTTTCATTTCACTTCACCAATTTGGACTATTTTGTGTATGTCCATTACATGAAATCCAAATAAAATCAATTTAAATTACTGGCTGTAATGCAACAAAATAGGAAAAATGCCAAGGGGGATGAATATTTTTACAAGGCACAATGGGGAAAAAAAGTATTTAGTCAGCCACCAATTGTGCAAGTTCTCCCACTTAAAAATATGAGAGAGGCCTGTAATTTTCATCATAGGTACACGTCAACTATGACAGACAAATTGAGATTTTTTTTCTCCAGAAAATCACATTGTAGGATTTTTTATGAGTTTATTTGCAAATTATGGTGGAAAATAAGTATTTCTGGCTCTCACAGACCTGTAACTTCTTCTTTAAGAGGCTCCTCTGTCCTCCACTCATTACCTGTATTAATGGCACCTGTTTGAACTTGTTATCAGTATAAAAGACACCTCTCCACAACCTCAAACAGTCACACTCCAAACTCCACTATGGCCAAGACCAAAGAGCTGTCAAAGGACACCAGTAACAAAATTGTAGACCTGCACCAGGCTGGGAAGACTGAATCTGCAATAGGTAAGCAGCTTGGTTTGAAGAAATCAACTGTGGGAGCAATTATTAGGAAATGGAAGACATACAAGACCACTGATAATCTCCCTCGATCTGGGGCTCCACGCAAGATCTCAACCCGTGGGGTCAAAATGATCACAAGAACGGTGAGCAAAAATCCCAGAACCACACGGGGGGACCTAGTGAATGACCTGCAGAGAGCTGGGACCAAAGTAACAAAGCCTACCATCAGTAACACACTACGCTGCCAGGGACTCAAATCCTGCAGTGCCAGACGTGTCCCCCTGCTTAGCCAGTACATGTCCAGGCCCATCTGAAGTTTGCTAGAGTGCATTTGGATGATCCAGAAGAGGATTGGGAGAATGTCATATGGTCAGATGAAACCAAAATATAACTTTTTGGTAAAAACTCAACTTGTTGTGTTTGAAGGACAAAGAATGCTGAGTTCCATCCAAAGAACACCATACCTACTGTGAAGCATGGGGGTGTAAACATCATGCTTTGGGGCTGTTTTTCTGCAAAGGGACCAGGACGACTGATCCGTGTAAAGGAAAGAATGAATGGGGCCATGATTTAAGAGATTTTGAGTGAAAACCTCCTTCCATCAGCAAGGGCATTGAAGATGAAACGTGGCTGGGTCTTTCAGCATGACAATGATCCCAAACACACCGCCCGGGCAACGAAGGAGTGGCTTCGTAAGAAGCATTTAAAGGTCCTGGAGTGGCCTAGCCAGTCTCCAGATCTCAACCCCATAGAAAATATTTGGAGGGAGTTGAAAGTCTGTGTTGTCCAGCGACAGCCCCAAAACATCACTGCTCTAGAGGAGATCTGCATGGAGGAATAATATGGAATACTGTATGACAAGTCTTTATTGAAAATATAGCCATGTCAGGGAAGATATCCATTTGGACAATCCGTAGCTACTGGGCTACTCAGTCCTGGCCCTGGGGGTCTGCCGTACTGTTGGTTGTCACTCTGGCCTTGGCCTAACACACCTGAAACCAATAATGAATGTTTCACTAAGATCCTAAAGCTGAGTGGGTTGTGTTGGGTTGGGGGCGCTGCAGGGCGGTAGACCCCTAGGGGCAGGATGGGGTGATTCAGCTATATTGTGTGCAAGTAAAAAGAGTTCTACAGTACTATTAGGCCTGTGATATGAATTACAGTGCCCTCCGTAATTATTGGGTCAGTGAAGCATTTTTTTATTACTTTCGCTCTATACTCCAAAAGTGTGGATTTGAAATCAAACAATTACTATGAAGTTAAAGTGCAGACTGTCAGCTAAAATGTTGGGGTATTTTCATCCATATCAAGTGAATCATTTATAAATTAGAGCACTTTTTGTACATAGTTCCCCCATTTTAGAGAACCCATAGTATTGGGACAAATTCACTTATACAGTGGGGAGAACAAGTATTTGATACACTGCCGATTTTGCAGGTTTTCCTACTTACAAAGCATGTAGAGGTCTGTAATTTTTATCATAGGTACACTTCAACTGTGAGAGACGGAATCTAAAACAAAAATCCAGAAAATCACATTGTATGATTTTTAAGTAATTAATTTGCATTTTATTGCATGACATAAGTATTTGATCACCTACCAACCAGTAAGAATTCCGGCTCTCACAGACCTATTAGTTTTTCTTTAAGAAGCCCTCCTGTTCTCCACTCATGACCTGTATTAACTGCACCTGTTTGAACTCGTTACCTGTATAAAAGACACCTGTCCACACACTCAATCAAACAGACTCCAACCTCTCCACAATGGCCAAGACCAGAGAGCTGTGGAAGGACATCAGGGATAAAATTGTAGACCTGCACAAGGCTGGGATGGGCTACAGGACAATAGGCAAGCAGCTTGGTGAGAAGGCAACAACTGTTGGCACAATTATTAGAAAATGGAAGAAGTTCAAGATGACGGTCAATCACCCTCGGTCTGGGGCTCCATGCAAGATCTCACCTCGTGGGGCATCAATGATCATGAGGAAGGTGAGGGATCAGCCCAGAACTACATGGCAGGACCTGGTCAATGACCTGAAGAGAGCTGGGACCACAGTTTCAAAGAAAACCATTAGTAACACACTACGCCGTCATGGATTAAAATCCTGCAGCGCACACTAGGTCCCCCTGTTCAAGCCAGCGCATGTCTAGGCCCGTCTGAAGTTTGCCAATGGCCATCTGGATTATCCAGAGGAGGAATGGGAGAAGGTCATGTGTTCTGATGAGACAAAAATAGAGCTTTTTGGTCTAAACTCCACTCACCGTGTTTGGAGGAAGAAGAAGGATGAGTACAACCCCAAGAACACCATCCCAACCGTGAAGCATGGAGGTGGAAACATCATTCTTTGGGGATACTTTTCTGCAAAGGGGACAGGACGACTGCACCGTATTGAGGGGAGGATGGATGGGGCCATGTATTGCGAGATCTTGGCCAACAACCTCCTTCCCTCAGTAAGAGCATTGAAGATGGGTCGTGGCTGGGTCTTCCAGCATGACAATGACCCAAAACACACAGCCAGGGCAACTAAGGAGTGGCTCCGTAAGAAGCATCTCAAGGTCCTGGAGTGGCCTAGCCAGTCTCCAGACCTGAACCCAATAGAAAATAATTGGAGGGAGCTGAAAGTCCGTATTGCCCAGCGACAGCCCCGAAACCTGAAGGATCTGGAGAAGTTCTGTATGGAGGAGTGGGCCAAAATCCCTGCTGCAGTGTGTGCAAACCTGGTCAAGACCTAAAGGAAACGTATGATCTCTGTAATTGCAAACAAAGGTTTCTGTTCCAAATATTAAGTTCCACTTTTCTGATGTATCAAATACTTATGTCATGCAATAAAACGCAAATTAATTACTTAAAAATCATACAATATGATTTTCTGGATTTTCGTTTTAGATTCCGTATCGCACAGTTGAAGTGTACCTATGATAAAAAAGACCTCTACATGCTTTGTAAGTAGGAAAACCTGCAGATTCGGCAGTGTATCAAATACAGTGAGGGAAAAAATTATTTGATCCCCTGCTTATTTTGTACGTTTGCCCACTGACAAAGACATGATCAGTCCATAAATCCAGAAAAACGCATGTCAAAAATTTTATAAATTGATTTGCATTTTAATGAGGGAAATAAGTATTTGACCCCTCTGCAAAACTTGGTGGCAAAACCCTTGTTGGCAATCACAGAGGTCAGACGTTTCTTGTAGTTCACCAGGTTTGCACACATCTCAGGAGGGATTTTGTTCCACTCCTCTTTGCAGACCTTCTCCAAGTCATTAAGTTTTCGAGGCTGACGTTTGGCAACTCGAACCATCAGCTCCCTCCACATATGTTCTATGGGATTAAGGTCTGGAGACTGGCTAGACCTCTCCAGGACCTTAATGTGCCTTTTCTTGAGCCACTCCTTTGTTGCCTTGGCCGTGTGTTTTGGGTCATTGTCATGCTGGAATACCCATCCACGACCCATTTTCAATGCCCTGGCTGAGGGAAGGAGGTTCTCACCCAAGATTTGACGGTACATGGCCCCGTCCATCGTCCCTTTGATGCAGTGAAGTTGTCCTGTCCCCTTAGCAGAAAAACACCCCCAAAGCATAATATTTCCACCTCCATGTTTGACGGTGGGGATGGTGTTCTTGGGGTCATAAGCAGCATTCCTCCTCCTCCAAACACGGCGAGTTGAGTTGATGCCAAAGAGCTCGATTTTGGTCTCATCTTACCACAACACTTTCACCCAGTTCTCCTCTGAATCATTCCGATATTCATTGGTAAACTTCAGACGGCCCTGTATATGTGCTTTCTTGAGCAGGGGGACCTTGCGGGCGCTGCAGGATTTCAGTCCTTCACGGCGTAGTGTGTTACCAATTGTTTTCTTGGTGACTATGGTCCCAGCTGCCTTGAGATCATTGACAAGATCCTCCCGTGTAGTTCTGGGCTGATTCCTCACCGTTCTCATGATCATTGCAACTCCACGAGGTGAGATCTTGCATGGAGCCCCAGGCCGAGGGAGATTGACAGCTATTTTGTGTTTCTTCCATTTGCGAATAATCGCACCAACTTTTGTCACTTTCTCACCAAGCTGCTTGGCGATGGTCTTGTAGCCCATTCCAGCCTTGTGTAGGTCTACAATCTTGTCCCTGACATCCTTGGAGAGCTCTTTGGTCTTGGCCATGGTGGAGAGTTTGGAATCTGATTGATTGATTGCTTCTGTGGACAGGTGTCTTTTATACAGGTAACAAACTGAGATTAGGAGCACTCCCTTTAAGAGTGTGCTCCTAATCTCAGCTCGTTACCTGTATAAAAGACACCTGGGAGCCAGAAATCTTTCTGATTGAGAGGGGATCAAATACTTAGTTCCCTCATTAAAATGCAAATCAATTTATAACATTTTTGACATGCGTTTTCCTGGATTTTTTTGTTGTTATTCTGTCTCTCACTGTTCAAATAAACCTACCATTAAAATTATAGACTGATCATTTCTTTGTCAGTGGGCAAACGTACAAAATCAGCAGGGGATCAAATACTTTTTTTCCCTCACTGTACTTGTTCTCCCCACTGTATGTGTATTAAAGTAGTCAAAAGTATTTGGTCCCACATTCATAGCATGCAATGACTACATCAAGCTTGTGACTCTACAAATTTGTTGAATGCAGTTGCTGTTTGTTTTGATTGTATTTCAGATTATTTTATGCCCAATAGAAATTAATGGTAAATAATATATTTCATTGTAAATAAGAATGAATGTTTCTAAACACTTCTACATTCATGTGGATGCTACCATGACTACGGATAATGCTGAATTAATCGTTAATAATTATGATAATGATGAGTGCGAAAGTTACAGACGCACAAATATCATACCCCCAAGACATACTAACCTCTCACCATTAAAATAACAGGGGAGGTTAGCATTTTTGGGGTGGCATGACATTTGTGCGTCTATAACTTTTTCACTCATCATTATTCATGATTCATTCAGGATTATACATAATCATGGTGGCATCCACAATCATGTAGAACTGTTGTCTACAATGCTGATCTACCAGGAGGATGGCCCTGTGAGGGGAGACTATAATAAAAAATATGGTGATTTGAAAGCCAGGGGCCAAGACTGTGGTCTGTCTCTCAGCCCATCATCAGGGCCCGGTCCACTGAGGCTCTGGTGGTGGTGAACATAGGGAGAGGTACAGCAGGCGACCCAGCAGCAGTAGGTTCATGAACTGTCTGCCTGTCTGTCTGACCGTGTGATCACACAGTTCACAGGACGGACACTGTTACAGACCACCAACGTCATTAAAGGAACTCCCTCATGCACCTTCATTTACTACCAATACAATGAGTATGGCCCTGGATTTTCCTGACCACATGACCTAATCAGGGAATCCTCAGTCCTAATCCCCAATATAGTGGTAACGCATAACAGTAAGGCCTGTTCTCATTCAAGGCCACTCTGCCAGTCATTTATAGGGATACATTCTCATTAAATCACATCAGTACTGGGCTCAATAGAATTTCAAGAGTAAAAGGTTATACTGCAATAGAAGGTGATACTACTGCATGTATATATAACAGGGGTTGAATTCAGTTCCCTACACTCTCTCTCTCATGTCTAGTCCAGGACAAAGAAACCAGATGCAAGAATGACGATGTTCCATCATCTAAATGGGGACTGAGAAACTGAATGGATACTACAATCTTGGTTTCTGGACTGGCAGGATTAGCCTACATCCCTCAAGTGAAACCATGTAAATTTCCCCTTTTTACCCCTCAGTGGGTGTAACAGCTGATTATTTTATTTTATTAGGCAAGTCAGTTAAGAACAAAGACGGCCTACCCCGGCCAAACCCGGACGACGCTGGGCCAATTGTGCGCCGCCCTATGGGCCTCCCAATCACAGCCAGATTGTGATATAGCCTGGAATCGAACCAGGGTCTGTAGTGACGCCTCTAGCACTGAGATGCTATGCCTTAGACCACTGCCCACACGTGTCTGTATGGGATGTGTCTGCATGGGAAGATCTCAATTGCATACTCCTTGTGTCCTCTCTCCTCTCACGAGGAGTAAACAATTGAGATCCTCCCTGTATGTCTGTCTGCAGATGGTGAGCCACCGCAGCATGGTTCTGTTCTGGAGGGAAGATCCTTTCCTCTGAGGCTTACTTTCATTAATGTGCTAATGAACGCCTGCTAATCCCATCAGCTAATGTGCTGTTACACAGTCCACAGATCTGGGCTCTTCTCCCCTGCCTGACCCAGCCCGTCTGCACACAACACTATTCCCCTCAGAGACACTCAGTGGGATCAGTGAGGGTAGAACATCCAGTCCTCCGGTTAAATCTTCAGTCACTGAAGAAGTCTAGATCTGTGCTAAATGTGTTATTCTACTGTGCCCTGGTGGGTTCTCTGCATAGGGGATGGAGTCTCTTGATTGCCTCTTAAACCAACATTAAACATTTGATTAATCCTGAGCCATCAGTATTCTTCTCTCATCTTATGTTCTCTTTGCAAAATGGAGAATCAAGTTTTAGAACCTAATATGGGCTTGAATAAATATTGAAGTCCTTACAACGTTTTCGGAAGATGCGAAATAAATCTACTAAATGTACAATGATATTCCAGAAAAAGGGAGTTAAAATAAGATTTGCCATATCTATCAGAATTGCTGATTGATAGTTTATTTCGAAACACCAGCTGGGAGACCTGACCTGTTGGTCAGTAAAGCATCCCCTGAAGGGAAGACAGTTGGACAAGTAATTAGCTAACTAATGAGCAATGAAAACTGATGCTTTTCTAAGCAGTTCTGTTCACACTGAGGTACACTGAGGCACACTCGGTCACTGAGGAATCTGTCAGCAAACTTCCAGAGCAATTGTTCAGAAAACTTTTACCTAGTCAACTTTTTGGCGCAGGTTATGCTCCATGTTGAATTCAGGAAGCCTACAGATACTAGCTTAAGTCTTTGGCAGATGCTGTGTAACACATCGTGGATGTGATTGCTGTGTTTCACAATACCTTAGCTCAGGCCTTTGCATAGTTATTCCACAGTGAGTCACAGTGTAGCATGGAGAACAATTGTTGTTTCACTCTCTCTCTCGGTGTGCGTGTGTGTGTGTTTCATTCAATAACATCCTCTGTGCTCTGCTCCTGTTGGGCTGCATGTCTGATACAAGTCCAGGCATCTGGTATCACAGAGTGACAGAAGGACACCAGCGTGTTCAGCCTATACCCTCAACAACAAACTTCCTGGAATACAAGACAGACTGCACTAGGCAGATATTGCCACATGTCATCTCCGGTGTCCACTTCCAGCTTGGAAGACTGGCTACCCAGAGCCCCCTGCCACACATAGCAGGCCAATGAAGTATCACCCAGACAAATTGAAAAACCCAAGTACATAACAGAGGAATGCAGTACCCACTCATTCTGGTGAAGACAACACAACTCTGACTGCACTGCAGAGAACCAGGCAGGCACTTTAGACCGCTAGGCCGTGACGCACACTTTATTGAGGATGAAAAAAACATATGGCTCTATATAGTGGCGCAGTGGTCTAAGGCACTGCATTGCAGTGCTAGCTGTGCCACTAGAGATCCTGGTTCGAATCCAGGCTCTGTCGTAGCCGGCCGTGACCGGGAGACCCATGGGGCGGCGCGCAATTGGCCCAGCGTCGTCCAGGGTAGGGGAGGGAATGGCCGGCAGGGATGTAGCTCAGTTGATAGAGCATGGCGTTTGCAACGCCAGGGTTGTGGGTTCGAAATAAATAAATAATGTAAGTCGCTCTGGATAAGAGCGTCTGCTAAATGACTAAAATGTAAATATAGCCACCTGTCTGCCCACATGATTAGAGCCTTCTCTGAAATAACCACACACACATACCTGCTCATATCGGGACACACTGAAATCACTGACACATCTGGCATACTAACATACCGTAAAATATTCTGACATCAGGCAGAGTATCAAACCAACAGTTGTGTGTGTACTGTGTGGGTGTGTAAAGATTATGACAAATCCCGACCACCCCTCTGTAATGCCCACACTGCAGATCAAACGCACCATTTTGTTTCCTGCCAGCTGCATCTCAGGGCGGCTTCATCCCGAGCAAACACAATCAGACTCAGCAAATCTGTTTAGCCAGGTGAAACCGCTGCCTCTGCCATCTGGCAGGGAGGAGTGTGCCAGCATGTAGTCCATGCTAACTTATTCACTTCTGCTCCATACTGAACCACTCAAATCAGCTTTGTTCTTTAACACTCATCAACTAGAAAAAAAGAAAGCTTATTGTAAAAGATTGTTTGCGAATGTCAGGGTCAGGTGATAGCCCTTGTCTGTTGAGTAGGTCAGTGTGTAACCAGTGAGTAAACACCAGAGGGACAAGGTCTGCCTTCATCTTAACACTGTAGAGAAAAACGAAGTACTATGTACACCACCTCCACAGGCAAAGGGAAATGGCAAAGGCGACCACTATGCTTTGGTCAGTGCTATCCGGGATCCTTGGGAAATCCCTACCCTAACCGTAACCTGTTATAGCAGTGAGCTAAATCAGGGTTACACAAAGTGTTTCTTGGTAGTCTTAAACAAATCTACTTTGAAACAAAAGTATACACCTCACACACATGATTATGGGCTTTAAAAAAAAGAAGACACGTACCATGTTAGATATGGAGTTGAAATGTATTCAATTTTGAGTTTGCATCTCAATATTACACTTCATATACATCAGAGAAGACTGAAATACAACAAAACTGTTTGACATATAAAAATGGTTTATTAATTATGAAATTAGGAACAATATTAATAACATTCCACCCATGAGGCCACTAGGTAATTTGACTGCAGGAAAGGGCTACCCCCTACCTTTACCCTAACCTTAAACATAACCCTTACCTAATCTTAACCTTTACCCTTACATTAACCCTAACCTTGACATTTCAACCTCAATGGGTTATGGACGTCCCAATGATCCCGAATAGCACGGACCATCATGCTTTACAAACATAGACATTAAATATTATGATGCCTAATAGGCTAATTTGTCTATTTACGCCCCCATAAATGACTTTGTTCTGCCAATTTGTATCAATAACAAAACCATGGCTGTTTTTTTCTTCTACTACAGTAGTGTATATGTAAAAATGCGCTCCTGTGACAACCTTTAACTAAAGTCCCATTCCAGCAATTATCCAGGGCTGATGGGGCAGGCCTTGGGCGCCACTGGAGCTCCTGGTGTCTGACTGCAACTCTACTGCTAATGACCTGCAGGGCCCTGGCTGGCTGGCTGGCTGGCTGGCTGGCTTGGCTGGATGGCTTCTGGATAGATGGCTTCTGGCTGGCTGGCTGGCTTGCTGGCTGGCTGGCTGGATGGATGGATGGCTGGATGGCTGGATGGATGGCTGGATGGCTGATGGCTTCTGGCTGGCTGGCTGGCTGGCTAGATGGCTGGATGCTGGCTGGCTGGCTTCTGGTGTTGTGGAGGGAGGGAAGGAAGGACAGCTCTGTGCAGATGTGCAGCCAATTAGGACAGCCTCACCTCCTCCTTCATGTCCTCCTCTCTCTCTCCTCCCTCCCAGGGGCGTGGGTTGGTGAGGAGAGACAGTTAGATGTCTAGGTTACTATTCCCAGTTCCTGGAACATGAGAAGGCTTGTTAAATGTCTAGGTTACTATTCCCAGTTCCTAGGAAGATGAGAAGGCTTGTTAGATGTCTAGGTTACTATTCCCAGAAGACGCCATAGATACGGATAGTGTCAATGGCTGGGGGTTAATACTGGTGGGAGAGGGTGAAGACTACTTCTACACATATTTGGATATATGGCAGTGACACTGATTCAGCTTGAAAAGGGCATCATACTAAATGAAATGTTAAATAAACTGGCCAGTTTGACAGGAGTAAGGCAGAAATGTCCAGGGGACAGAGGCTGATACAGTATATTCTCTCTGTTTCAACAGCAGTGCCAGCAGGGTTGGGATTACATGTAATCTGATTACCAAAAAAAACGAACTAAAATCAGTTACATTACCAGCTAAAATATTGTAATCAGCATACAGATACTTTTGAAAAACTAGGTGATTACTCCTTGGATTACTTTTAAATTCAGAAAATATGTTTCTGTTTTTTTCAATGACATTCAATTCAGCATTGAAAAAAGGCGCAAGTTTAAGTTTGTTCAACCTCAGCGAGTCTGACCACAAGCCACAGACCACTATGATGACCACCAATCAGAGACCACTATGATGACACAACAAATGATGACCACCAATCAGAGACCACTATGATACACCAAATGCGTTTGCTGGATCCTTTTGGTCTTCTTCTAAAGGCTAAGCATGCATCAGTTCGGCTGGCGAACTGAACGAGTGTGCTCACATACTCCCTTAAAAAAGCGGCAATAGTACTGTTTGTCAATTTTGAGACACCATAGCCAATATACACTTCATTAAAATAATCAGAATGAATCTAAGATAAATCAAGAAATCTGTCATTAATTTTGAAGTTTTTGCCGAGGTGATCTTAGTCTCACAATTTTACATCTAACTAAGATGTTTGGTACAGTATTTCTCAATGAAAAAATGTGCATGAAAACATGTTGTCTCTAGTTGAATGACAACAAAACTTTACTGAAGAATCCCTGCTGTTGACAAATCACCGACGAAGGGGCGTAGACTTCGGCTACCGATTTTGGCTTGCCTCAAGAAAAAAGGTTGTGTGCCCGAACAACTGAAAAAACCCTTACCAAAGTCCAAAACGAACAAACACATCTCAAAATGTCGTCATAATATATGCACAAACTCTTCCAAACTGTTTCGGCTGGGAAGCATGCGGACGCCTTAATGCCTCTTAAGGGGAAAGTCATACAAAAGTAACTGAAAGTAATCAGATTAAGTTACTGAGTGTGAGTAATCCAAAAGTTACGTTACTCCTTACAATTTTGGACAGATAACTAGCAACTGTAACGGATTGAATTAAGAAAGGATAAACAAAAAGAAATGGAGAAACTTATTCAAGAAAGATCAAGTGTAATATATTATAAAAATAAAGCAAACTGGATGGAATATGTGGAAAAATGCACAATATTCTTTTTTAATCTTCAACATAGGAATGCTACCAAAAAGAACTTAATGAAACTAGTTACAATTGACGGAGTCACCCATAATTCACCAAATGATGTTTTGAAGGAAGAAACAAAGTACTTTAAGCATATGTTTTCTTTTCAGTCGCCTCCATCTCCTCTAACTGAAGCTAATTGTAGAGGGTTTTTTTCTGTTGATAATGTCAAATTATCAGCCACACAGAAAGACTCATGTGAAGGTGAAATTACAGAGGAGGAACTTCTGGATGTAATTAAAGACTTTAAGTCAGGGAAAACTCCAGGGTTGGATGGCATACCAGTCGAGGTATACCAAACCTTTTTTGATATACTAAGAGGACCGTTATTAGCATGTTTTAACCACTCCTATGTAAATGGTAGATTATCTGACACTCAAGAAGAAGGTCTGATCTCATTATTACTGAAACAGGATACAAGTGGAAAATATAAAGATCCAGTCCATTTAAAAAATTGGAGGCCCCTTACACTTCAGTGTTGTGATGCAAAAATCCTTGCAAAATGTATAGCGCATAGAATTAAAAAGGTATTGTCGGATATTATTCATTCTAATCAGACAGGTTTTTCACATGGAAGATACATTGGAGATAATATAAGGCAAGTATTGGAAACAATAGAACACTATGGAAAATAAGGGAAACCAGGCCTGCTATTCATAGCAGACTTCTAAAAGGCATTTGCTAAAGTTCGACTGGGGTTTATATATAAATGCCTGGAGCATTTCAATTTTGGAGAATCTCTTATAAAATGGGTCAAAATCATGTATAGTAACCCTAGGTGTGAAATAGTAAATAATGGCTATTTCTCAGAAAGTTTTTAACTGTCAAGAGGAGTGAAACAAGGTTGTCCACTATCGGCATATGCCATCGAGATGTTACCTATTAAAATCAGATCCAATAATAATATCAGAGGATTAGAAATACAGGGCTTAAAAACAAAGGTGTCATTGTACGTTGATGATTCATGTTTTCTTTTAAATCCACAACTAGAATCCCTCCACAGCCTCATAGAGGATCCAGATACATTTTCTAAACTCTCTGAATTACAACCAAATTATGACAAATGTACTATATTACGTATTGGATCACTAAAAAATACAATTTTTACATTACCATGTAGTTTACCAATAAAATGGTCTGATGGTGATGTGGATATACTCTGAATACATATCCCAAAGGAAATAAATGATCTCACTTCAATAAATTTTAATAGAAAGTTAGCAAAAATAGATAAGATCTTGCTACCATGGAAAGGAAAATACCTGTCAATTTGTGGAAAAATCACCCTGATTAACTCTTTAGTATTATCCCAGTTTACCTATTTGCTTATAATTAAATTAAATTAAAATTAAATATGCCATTTAGCAGATGCTTTTATCCAAAGCGACTTACAGTCACGCGTGCATACATTTTTGTGTATGGGTGGTCCCGGGGATCGAACCCACTACCTTGGCGTTACAAGCGCCGTGCTCTACCAGCTGAGCTACAGAGGACCTTATGGTCTTGCCTACGCCTAGCGAACAGTTTTTTAAATTATATGAGAAAAAAATATTCAATTTTATTTGGAACGGCAAGCCAGACAAAATTAAAAGGGCATATTTCTATAATGAATATGAATTCGGAGGACAGAAATTATTAAATATTAAAGCATTAGACCTATCACTAAAAGCTTCAGTCATACAAAAGTTATACTTAAATCCGAACTGGTTCTCAAGCAAATTAGTAAGATTGTCTCACCCAATGTTCAAGAAAGGCCTTTTTCCCTTTATTCAGATTACAACAACTCATTTGCAGTTATTTGATCGGAAATCATCTCCCAAATACAGTGGGGGAAAAAAGTATTTAGTCAGCCACCAATTGTGCAAGTTCTCCCACTTAAAAAGATGAGAGAAGCCTGTAATTTTCATCATAGGTACAAGTCAACTATGACAGACAAATTGAGGAAAAAAAATCCAGAAAATCACATTGTAGGATTTTTAATGAATTTATTTGCAAATTATGGTGGAAAATAAGTATTTGGTCACCTACAAACAAGCAAGATTTCTGGCTCTCACAGACCTGGAACTTCTTCTTTAAGAGGCTCCTCTGTCCTCCACTCGTTACCTGTATTAATGGCACCTGTTTGAACTTGTTATCAGTATAAAAGACACCTGTCCACAACCTCAAACAGTCACACTCCAAACTCCACTATGGCCAAGACCAAAGAGCTGTCAAAGGACACCAGAAACAAAATTGTAGACCTGCACCAGGCTGGGAAGACTGAATCTGCAATAGGTAAGCAGCTTGGTTTGAAGAAATCAACTGTGGGAGCAATTATTAGGAAATGGAAGACATACAAGACCACTGATAATCTCCCTCGATCAGGGGCTCCATGCATGATCTCACCCCGTGGGGTCGAAATGATCACAAGAACGGTGAGCAAAAATCCCAGAACCACACGGGGGGACCTAGTGAATGACCTGCAGAGAGCTGGGACCAAAGTAACAAAGCCTACCATCAGTAACACATTACGCCGCCAGGGACTCAAATCCTGCAGTGCCAGACGTGTCCCCCTGCTTAAGCCAGTACATGTCCAGGCCCGTCTGAAGTTTGCTAGAGTGCATTTGGATGATCCAGAAGAGGATTGGGAGAATGTCATATGGTCAGATGAAACCAAAATAGAACTTTTTGGTAAAAACTCAACTCGTCGTGTTTGGAGGACAAAGAATGCTGAGTTGCATCCAAAGAACACCATACCTACTGTGAAGCATGGGGGTGGAAACATCATGCTTTGGGGCTGTTTTTCTGCAAAGGGACCAGGACCACTGATCCGTGTAAAGGAAAGAATGAATGGGGCCATGTATCGTGAGATTTTGAGTGAAAACCTCCTTCCATCAGCAAGGGCATTGAAGATGAAATGTGGCTGGGTCTTTCAGCATGACAATGATCCCAAACACACCGCCCGGGCAATGAAGGAGTGGCTTCGTAAGAAGCATTTCAAGGTCCTGGAGTGGCCTAGCCAGTCTCCAGATCTCAACCCCATAGAAAATCTTTGGAGGGAGTTGAAAGTCCGTGTTGCCCATCGACAGCCCCAAAACATCACTGCTCTAGAGGAGATCTGCATGGAGGAATGGGCCAAAATACCAGCAACAGTGTGTGAAAACCTTGTGAAGACTTACAGAAAAGTTTGACCTGTGTCATTGCCAACAAAGGGTATATAACAAAGTATTGAGAAACTTTTGTTATTGACCAAATACTTATTTTCCACCATAATTTGCAAATAAATTCATTAAAAATCCTACAATGTGATTTTCTGGATATTTTTTTCTCATTTTGTCTGTCATAGTTGACGTGTACCTATGATGAAAATTACAGGCCTCTCTCATCTTTTTAAGTAGGAGAACTTGCACAATTGGTGGCTGACTAAATACTTTTTTCCCCACTGTATATCAGTTTCACTTAAGGACCATATAGATTGCAAAATAGTTGGGAAGAGATCTTTGACGTACCGATCCCATGGCATAGTGTTTATGAACTGACATGCAAAACGACACCGGATTCAAAAATTAGAATCTTTCAATTTAAATTATTATATAAAATTCTTGCTACCAATAGAATGTTATTTATATGGGGGATACAATCTTCCCAGCTCTGCAGATTTTGCTCTGAAGAGACAGAATCATTAGATCATTTGTTTTGGTTCTGTCCATTTGTAGCTTGTTTTTGGACACAGGTCCAGGAATGGCTAAAGGATTGCAATATTTACCTGGAGCTAACCTTGCAGATAGCATTACTGGGTGATCTGAAAAGTCATAGTCAATCGATCAATAATATAATAATACTTTTAGCAAAAATGTTTATTTTTAATTCACAATCTGTAGAAGCAATGAGAATAGAAAGGTTCAGAACTTTTGTAAAACATCACAGTACGGTTTAAATATATATGGCAAATAGAAATCCTATATGGATGGTGTTAAGAGATAGATGGGAGGTATTGAATAGAGTTGAAGGATGGGACTAATAACAAATAACAACAAATAATAACAAAGATAGCTAATAATGTAAGCATACTGTGTCCATAATAAGTATATAGGTTGTATGCTGGGAGCTTTTGGGAAAGAGCACAGTTAGAAAGATATGGCATATAGAAGCAAACCGGATGGACATCATGAAAATGATCGGAGAGGTTGAGAGTAGAAGAAGTTCAGGAGCAAAAAAAAAAAATATATATATATATATAATATAATTATTGTAAAATTAACTGTGTCCATAAGGTGTAGATAGTAAGTATAGACCGGAAGTAGAGGCCTGGGCATTGTTGTTCAATAATTTACTCCATGTAGGGAAAGGATGGCGGGGTTGAAAAGTAATAAAGGGGAGTATATACAGTGGGGAGAACAAGTATTTGATACACTGCCGATTTTGCAGGTTTTCCTACTTACAAAGCATGTAGAGGTCTGTAATTTTTATCATAGGTACACTTCAACTGTGAGAGACGGAATCTAAAACAAAAATCCAGAAAATCACATTGTATGATTTTTAAGTAATTAATTTGCATTTTATTGCATGACATAAGTATTTGATCACCTACCAACCAGTAAGAACTCCGGCTCTCACAGACCTGTTAGTTTTTCTTTAAGAAGCCCTCCTGTTCTCCACTCATTACCTGTATTAACTGCACCTGTTTGAACTCGTTACCTGTATAAAAGACACCTGTCCACACACTCAATCAAACAGACTCCAACCTCTCCACAATGGCCAAGACCAGAGAGCTGTGTAAGGACATCAGGGATAAAATTGTAGACATGCACAAGGCTGGGATGGGCTACAGGACAATAGGCAAGCAGCTTGGTGAGAAGGCAACAACTGTTGCCGCAATTATTAGAAAATGGAAGAAGTTCAAGATGACGGTCAATCACCCTCGGTCTGGGGCTCCATGCAAGATCTCACCCCGTGGGGCATCAATGATCATGAGGAAGGTGAGGGATCAGCCCAGAACTACAAGGCAGGACCTGGTCAATGACCTGAAGAGAGCTGGGACCACAGTCTCAAAGAAAACCATTAGTAACACACTACGCCGTCATGGATTAAATCCTGCAGGGCACGCAAGGTCCCCCTGCTCAAGCCAGTGCATGTCCAGGCCCGTCTGAAGTTTGCCAGTGACCATCTGGATGATCCAGAGGAGGAATGGGAGAAGGTCATGTGGTCTGATGAGACAAAAATAGAGCTTTTTGGTCTAAACTCCACTCGACATGTTTGGAGGAAGAAGAAGGATGAGTACAACCCCAAGAACACCATCCCAACCGTGAAGCATGGAGGTGGAAACATCATTCTTTGGGGATACTTTTCTGCAAAGGGGACAGGACGACTGCACCATATTGAGGGGAGGATGGATTGGGCCATGTATCGCGAGATCTTGGCCAACAACCTCCTTCCCTCAGTAAGAGCATTGAAGATGGGTCGTGGCTGGGTCTTCCAGCATGACAACGACACGAAACACACAGCCAGGGCAACTAAGGAGTGGCTCCGTAAGAAGCATCTCAAGGTCCTGGAGTGCCTAGCCAGTCTCCAGACCTGAACCCAATAGAAAATCTTTGGAGGGAGCTGAAAGTCCGTATTGCCCAGCGACAGCGCCGAAACCTGAAGGATCTGGAGAAAGTCTGTATGGAGGAGTGGCCAAAATCCCTGCTGCAGTGTGTGCAAACCTGGTCAAGACCTACAGGAAACGTATGATCTCTGTAATTGCAAACTAAGCTTTCTGTACCAAATATTAAGTTCTGCTTTTCTGATGTATCAAATACTTATGTCATGCAATAAAATGCAAATTAATTACTTAAAAATCATACAATGTGATTTTCTGGATTTTTGTTTTAGATTCCGTCTCTCACAGTTGAAGTGTACCTATGATAAAAATTAAAGACCTCTATATGCTTTGTAAGTAGGAAAACCTGCTAAATCGACAGTGTATCAAATACTTGTTCTCCCCACTGTATATAAAAAACATGGGGGATTGGAAGTGATGCAGACAATTACATTGATAGAAGATACAATCTATCTGCAATATTAAGCTGATCCATCCCCCCCCCCCAAAAAAAAAATTATAATAATAAAAATAAATATATATATATATATATATATATATAAATAAATAAAAATATATATATAAAGAAAGGAACCTACCCAACCCTGAGTGCCAGCCAGTCCGCCAGTCAACTCAGTAAGGAGGCCTTGGTACAGGAACTCTGTCAGATTTATGAACAGAGCAGAGCCACGTAACCAGCTCCTTAGATCCTGTTGGCATTTTACACCACCTACCCAAAATGGAATATATCTTGCGAAAGCAGTTTTCAGTTTCGATTCATAGTGTTGAATTGTGACTGCAGCCTTGGACGAGGACAGAACACAGTTATGACAGGCCAAGAAACCTTCCCAGAACTATACTCCTGACAACGTCCTGGACATGGCAAAGGATTGTGGGAGATGTGCGTCTGGCTCTTTAACGTAGGTCAGGAAACAGGTGACAAGTCTCACAACCACAACCTCTCAACATCAACATATTCTCAATGCAACTAGGATATCTACAAAGCTGTGACTGTCCATCTGAGAATGTAGTTATATGAGCAGCATTAGCAAAATGGTGAGGACACAATCATTTCTCAGGACGGCAGGTAGCTTAGTGGTTAAGAGCGTTGTGCCAGTAACCGAAAGGTCGCTGGTTCTAATCCCAGAGCCGACTAGGTGTGAAATCTGCCGATGTGCCCTTGAGCAAGGCACTTAACCCTAATTGCTCCTGTAAGTCGCTCTGGATAAGAGCGTCTACTAAATGACTAAAATGTAACAACTGCTGATAAAGATAACTTTTGTTCATGTTTCAATATAAAACATGATTAACCTTCTGTGTTGCCCCATACAACATGTTTATTTGTCCAAAAGGCTTGTGTTCCATCGAGCATGAACACCTTCTCATAATGACACTGAGGATGAATCACATCACCCAGCCTCATGTATTTCTTGCCAGAACTTTTTAATGGTACAAACACTATTCCATATGCCAGCTAATTTTGCACTCTGTGCTCTTTATAAATAGGGATTGAATGTTCTGTGTGTGTAAACACATCCGCATACGTAGGTTCGACCGTCTGTGCTCTCATACTCCCTAATGACATTTGCTTGAAAAAAAGAAAAGAAAGCGGCAATATTACCGTTGTTTGTCCCTCTTGAGCCACCGTAGCAAGAACATACACAGAAACAAATATCTCAAATAAATCAAGAAATCTGTTATTCATTTTGACATTTTTTATGAGATTTTAGTTGCTCAATTTTACATCTAGCTAAGATGTTTGGTGCAGTATCTCTGAAGTGAGAAAATGTACATGAAAACCAGTCGTCTCTCGTTGAATGACAACATTATTACATTTTAGTCATTTAGCAGACGCTCTTATCCAGAGCGACTTACAGTTAGTGAGTGCATACATTTTTCATACTGGCCCTCCGTAGGAAACGAACCCACAACCCTGGCGTTGCAAGCGCCATGCTCTACCAACAGAGCTACAGGGGACGAACAATTGATGTTCCCACTCCTACTAGGAGTAGTAATGTTGACCAATCACTGACGAAGGGCCATAGACATTGGCTACGGAACTTCGATTTGCCTCAAGAAAAAGATTTATGCACAAACAGCTGAAAAAAACCCTGCTGAAGACCAAAACAAACAGAAACGTCACAAAATGTCGGCATAATACATTCGCAAACTGTTTCGACTGGGAAGCATACGGTAAGCTTTACACTTGTGCATGCATGCATGAGAGCTGGCCTGCTGTCTCTTGTCAAACAGCTCTGACAGTGCAAAGTCCACACACACACAAACACACACAGCTCTTCACCTCAGTAGAGTTAAGATAAATATCACTCTGGGTGTCACTAGGCAGATTTAGGAGTGACAGTTAGGAGTGACAGTTGTGTGGGAGTGACACAGTGTTCCATATAACCTATACCCTCATGTATTTTAATCTCTGGCCCCCTGTGTGACATTTCAGGAAGAGTGAGGCTGCTGATGCATTATGCATGAGCTTGTGCATGTCATTCATCATGCTACCAGGACAGTTACACGCACGTTGCTGTTGGGTTTCCTGAGCCACGAGCAGTGTAGGGATGTCACAAATTTGATCTCCACCTCCCCTCTGACACAAACCTGCCTGACTGTCATGGATATGGACACCAGCCTCAACACAAAAAAATGTGAACTCTCTACTACTGGGCAACTCTCTACCACTGGGTTACTCTCTACTACTGGGCAACTCTCTACTACTGGGCTACTCTCTACTACTGGGCTACTCTCTACTACTGGGCTACTCTCTACTACTGGGCTGCTCTCTACTACTGGGCTGCTCTCTACTACTGGGTTACTCTCTACTACTGGGCTACTCTCTACTACTGGGTTACTCTCTACTACTGGGTTACTCTCCACTACTGGGTTACTCTCCACTACTGGGTTACTCTCTACTACTGGGTTACTCTCTACTACTGGGTTACTCTCTACTACTGGGTTACTCTCTACTACTGGGCTGCTCTCTACTACTGGGCTGCTCTCTACTACTGGGCTGCTCTCTACTACTGGGCTACTCTCTACTACTGGGTTACTCTCTACTACTGGGCTACTCTCTACTACTGGGTTACTCTCTACTACTGGGCTACTCTCCACTACTGGGTTACTCTCTACTACTGGGCTACTCTCTACTACTGGGTTACTCTCTACTACTGGGTTACTCTCTACTACTGGGTTACTCTCTACTACTGGGCTACTCTCTACTACTGGGCTGCTCTCTACTACTGGGCTGCTCTCTACTACTGGGCTGCTCTCTACTACTGGGCTACTCTCTACTACTGGGTTACTCTCTACTACTGGGCTACTCTCTACTACTGGGCTACTCTCTACTACTGGGCTACTCTCTACTACTGGGTTACTCTCTACTACTGGGTTACTCTCTACTACTGGGCTACTCTCTACTACTGGGCTACTCTCTACTACTGGGCTACTCTCTACTACTGGGTTACTCTCTACTACTGGGTTACTCTCCACTACTGGGCTACTCTCCACTACTGGGTTACTCTCCACTACTGGGCTACTCTCTACTACTGGGCTACTTTCTACTACTGGGTTACTCTCTACTACTGGGCTACTCTCTACTACTGGGCTACTCTCTACTACTGGGCTTCTCTTCTACTGGGTTACTCTCTACTACTGGGCTGCTCTCTACTACTGGGCTACTCTCTACTACTGGGTTACTCTCTACTACTGGGCTACTCTCTACTACTGGGTTACTCTCTACTACTGGGTTACTCTCTACTACTGGGTTACTCTCTACTACTGGGTTACTCTCTACTACTGGGCTACTCTCTACTACTGGGCTACTCTCTACTACTGGGTTACTCTCTACTACTGGGTTACTCTCTACTACTGGGTTACTCTCCACTACTGGGTTACTCTCCACTACTGGGCTACTCTCTACTACTGGGTTACTCTCTACTACTGGGTTACTCTCTACTACTGGGTTACTCTCTACTACTGGGTTGCTCTCTACTACTGGGCTACTCTCTACTACTGGGCTACTCTTTACTACTGGGTTACTCTCTACTACTGGGCTACTCTCTACTACTGGGCTACTCTCTACTACTGGGCTACTCTCTACTACTGGGTTACTCTCTACTACTGGGCTACTCTCTACTACTGGGCTACTCTCTACTACTGGGCTTCTCTTCTACTGGGTTACTCTCTACTACTGGGCTACTCTCTACTACTGGGCTACTCTCTACTACTGGGCTGCTCTCTACCACTGGGTTACTCTCTACTACTGGGCTACTCTCTACTACTGGGTTACTCTCTACTACTGGGCTACTCTCTACTACTGGGTTACTCTCTACTACTGGGCTACTCTCTACTACTGGGCTACTCTCTACTACTGGGTTACTCTCTACTACTGGGCTACTCTCTACTACTGGGTTACTCTCTACTACTGGGCTACTCTCTACCACTGGGCTACTCTCTACCACTGGGTTACTCTCTACTACTGGGTTACTCTCTACTACTGGGCTACTCTCTACTACTGGGCTGCTCTCTACCACTGGGTTACTCTCTACTACTGGGTTACTCTCTACTACTGGGCTACTCTCTACTACTGGGCTGCTCTCTACTACTGGGCTACTCTCTACTACTGGGCTTCTCTTCTACTGGGCTACTCTCTACTACTGGGCTACTCTCTACTACTGGGCTACTCTCTACTACTGGGCTACTCTCTACTACTGGGCTACTCTCTACTACTGGGCTACTCTCTACTACTGGGCTACTCTCTACTACTGGGTTACTCTCTACTACTGGGTTACTCTCTACTACTGGGTTACTCTCTACTACTGGGTTACTCTCTACTACTGGGCTACTCTCTACTACTGGGCTACTCTCTACTACTGGGTTACTCTCTACTACTGGGTTACTCTCTACTACTGGGTTACTCTCTACTACTGGGCTACTCTCTACTACTGGGCTACTCTCTACTACTGGGCTACTCTCTACTACTGGGCTTCTCTTCTACTGGGTTACTCTCTACTACTGGGTTACTCTCTACTACAGGGTTACTCTCTACTACTGGGTTACTCTCTACTACTGGGCTACTCTCTACTACTGGGCTACTCTCTACTACTGGGTTACTCTCCACTACCGGGCTACTCTCTACTACTGGGTTACTCTCCACTACTGGGCTACTCTCTACTACTGGGCTACTCTCTACTACTGGGCTACTCTCTACTACTGGGCTACTCTCTACTACTGGGCTACTCTCTACTACTGGGCTACTCTCTACTACTGGGTTACTCTCTACTACTGGGCTACTCTCCACTACTGGGCTACTCTCCACTACTGGGTTACTCTCTACTACTGGGTTACTCTCCACTACTGGTCTACTCTCTACTACTGGGTTACTCTCTACTACTGGGCTACTCTCTACTACTGGGTTACTCTCTACTACTGGGTTACTCTCTACTACTGGGTTACTCTCTACTACTGGGCTTCTCTCTACTACTGGGCTACTCTCCACTACTGGGCTACTCTCTACTACTGGGCTACTCTCTACAACTGGGTTACTCTCTACTACTGGGTTACTCTCTACTACTGGGCTACTCTCTACTACTGGGTTACTCTCTACTACTGGGTTACTCTCCACTACTGGGCTACTTTCTACTACTGGGTTACTCTCCACTACTGGGCTACTCTCTACTACTGGGCTACTCTCTACTACTGGGCTGCTCTCTACTACTGGGCTACTCTCTACTACTGGGCTACTCTCTACTACTGGGCTACTCTCTACTACTGGGCAACTCTCTACTACTGGGTTACTCTCTACTACTGGGCTACTCTCTACTACTGGGTTACTCTCTACTACTGGGCTACTCTCTACTACTGGGCTACTCTCTACTACTGGGCTACTCTCTACTACTGGGCTACTCTCTACTACTGGGCAACTCTCTACTACTGGGCAACTCTCTACTACTGGGCTACTCTCTACTACTGGGTTACTCTCTACTACTGGGCTACTCTCTACTACTGGGCTACTCTCTACTACTGGGCTACTCTTTACTACTGGGTTACTCTCTACTACTGGGCTACTCTCTACTACTGGGCTACTCTCTACTACTGGGTTACTCTCTACTACTGGGCTACTCTCTACTACTGGGCTACTCTCTACTACTGGGCTTCTCTTCTACTGGGTTACTCTCTACTACTGGGCTACTCTCTACTACTGGGCTACTCTCTACTACTGGGCTGCTCTCTACCACTGGGTTACTCTCTACTACTGGGCTACTCTCTACTACTGGGTTACTCTCTACTACTGGGCTACTCTCTACTACTGGGCTACTCTCTACCACTGGGCTACTCTCTACTACTGGGCTACTCTCTACTACTGGGTTACTCTCTACTACTGGGCTACTCTCTACTACTGGGTTACTCTCTACTACTGGGCTACTCTCTACCACTGGGCTACTCTCTACTACTGGGCTACTCTCTACTACTGGGCTGCTCTCTACCACTGGGTTACTCTCTACTACTGGGTTACTCTCTACTACTGGGTTACTCTCTACTACTGGGCTGCTCTCTACTACTGGGCTACTCTCTACTACTGGGCTTCTCTTCTACTGGGCTACTCTCTACTACTGGGCTACTCTCTACTACTGGGCTACTCTCTACTACTGGGCTACTCTCTACTACTGGGCTACTCTCTACTACTGGGCTACTCTCTACTACTGGGCTACTCTCTACTACTGGGCTACTCTCTACTACTGGGCTACTCTCTACTACTGGGCTACTCTCTACTACTGGGCTACTCTCTACTACTGGGTTACTCTCTACTACTGGGTTACTCTCTACTACTGGGCTACTCTCTACTACTGGGCTACTCTCTACTACTGGGTTACTCTCTACTACTGGGCTTCTCTCTACTACTGGGCTACTCTCCACTACTGGGCTACTCTCTACTACTGGGCTACTCTCTACTACTGGGTTACTCTCTACTACTGGGTTACTCTCTACTACTGGGCTATTCTCTACTACTGGGTTACTCTCTACTACTGGGTTACTCTCTACTACTGGGTTACTCTCCACTACTGGGCTACTTTCTACTACTGGGTTACTCTCCACTACTGGGCTACTCTCTACTACTGGGCTACTCTCTACTACTGGGCTGCTCTCTACTACTGGGCTACTCTCTACTACTGGGCTTCTCTTCTACTGGGCTACTCTCTACTACTGGGCTACTCTCTACTACTGGGCTACTCTCTACTACTGGGCTACTCTCTACTACTGGGCTACTCTCTACTACTGGGCTACTCTCTACTACTGGGCTACTCTCTACTACTGGGCTACTCTCTACTACTGGGCTACTCTCTACTACTGGGCTACTCTCTACTACTGGGCTACTCTCTACTACTGGGCTACTCTCTACTACTGGGTTACTCTCTACTACTGGGTTACTCTCTACTACTGGGCTGCTCTCTACTACTGGGCTGCTCTCTACTACTGGGCTGCTCTCTACTACTGGGCTGCTCTCTACTACTGGGCTACTCTCTACTACTGGGTTACTCTCCACTACTGGGCTACTCTCTACTACTGGGCTGCTCTCTACCACTGGGTTACTCTCTACTACTGGGTTACTCTCTACTACTGGGCTACTCTCTACTACTGGGCTGCTCTCTACTACTGGGCTACTCTCTACTACTGGGTTACTCTCCACTACTGGGCTACTTTCTACTACTGGGTTACTCTCCACTACTGGGCTACTCTCTACTACTGGGCTGCTCTCTACTACTGGGCTACTCTCTACTACTGGGCTACTCTCTACTACTGGGCTACTCTCTACTACTGGGCTTCTCTTCTACTGGGCTACTCTCTACTACTGGGCTACTCTCTACTACTGGGCTACTCTCTACTACTGGGCTACTCTCTACTACTGGGCTACTCTCTACTACTGGGCTACTCTCTACTACTGGGTTACTCTCTACTACTGGGTTACTCTCTACTACTGGGCTACTCTCTACTACTGGGCTACTCTCTACTACTGGGTTACTCTCTACTACTGGGTTACTCTCTACTACTGGGTTACTCTCTACTACTGGGTTACTCTCTACTACTGGGCTACTCTCTACTACTGGGCTACTCTCTACTACTGGGCTACTCTCTACTACTGGGCTTCTCTTCTACTGGGTTACTCTCTACTACTGGGTTACTCTCTACTACAGGGTTACTCTCTACTACTGGGTTACTCTCTACTACTGGGCTACTCTCTACTACCGGGCTACTCTCTACTACTGGGTTACTCTCCACTACCGGGCTACTCTCTACTACTGGGTTACTCTCCACTACTGGGCTACTCTCTACTACTGGGCTACTCTCTACTACTGGGCTACTCTCTACTACTGGGCTACTCTCTACTACTGGGCTACTCTCTACTACTGGGCTACTCTCTACTACTGGGTTACTCTCTACTACTGGGCTACTCTCCACTACTGGGCTACTCTCCACTACTGGGTTACTCTCTACTACTGGGTTACTCTCCACTACTGGTCTACTCTCTACTACTGGGTTACTCTCTACTACTGGGCTACTCTCTACTACTGGGCTACTCTCTACTACTGGGTTACTCTCTACTACTGGGTTACTCTCTACTACTGGGCTTCTCTCTACTACTGGGCTACTCTCCACTACTGGGCTACTCTCTACTACTGGGCTACTCTCTACAACTGGGTTACTCTCTACTACTGGGTTACTCTCTACTACTGGGCTACTCTCTACTACTGGGTTACTCTCTACTACTGGGTTACTCTCCACTACTGGGCTACTTTCTACTACTGGGTTACTCTCCACTACTGGGCTACTCTCTACTACTGGGCTACTCTCTACTACTGGGCTGCTCTCTACTACTGGGCTACTCTCTACTACTGGGCTACTCTCTACTACTGGGCTACTCTCTACTACTGGGCAACTCTCTACTACTGGGTTACTCTCTACTACTGGGCTACTCTCTACTACTGGGTTACTCTCTACTACTGGGCTACTCTCTACTACTGGGCTACTCTCTACTACTGGGCTACTCTCTACTACTGGGCTACTCTCTACTACTGGGCTACTCTCTACTACTGGGCAACTCTCTACTACTGGGCTACTCTCTACTACTGGGTTACTCTCTACTACTGGGCTACTCTCTACTACTGGGCTACTCTCTACTACTGGGCTACTCTCTACTACTGGGCTACTCTTTACTACTGGGTTACTCTCTACTACTGGGCTACTCTCTACTACTGGGCTACTCTCTACTACTGGGTTACTCTCTACTACTGGGCTACTCTCTACTACTGGGCTACTCTCTACTACTGGGCTTCTCTTCTACTGGGTTACTCTCTACTACTGGGCTACTCTCTACTACTGGGCTACTCTCTACTACTGGGCTGCTCTCTACCACTGGGTTACTCTCTACTACTGGGCTACTCTCTACTACTGGGTTACTCTCTACTACTGGGCTACTCTCTACTACTGGGCTACTCTCTACCACTGGGCTACTCTCTACTACTGGGCTACTCTCTACTACTGGGTTACTCTCTACTACTGGGCTACTCTCTACTACTGGGTTACTCTCTACTACTGGGCTACTCTCTACCACTGGGCTACTCTCTACTACTGGGCTACTCTCTACTACTGGGCTGCTCTCTACCACTGGGTTACTCTCTACTACTGGGTTACTCTCTACTACTGGGTTACTCTCTACTACTGGGCTGCTCTCTACTACTGGGCTACTCTCTACTACTGGGCTTCTCTTCTACTGGGCTACTCTCTACTACTGGGCTACTCTCTACTACTGGGCTACTCTCTACTACTGGGCTACTCTCTACTACTGGGCTACTCTCTACTACTGGGCTACTCTCTACTACTGGGCTACTCTCTACTACTGGGCTACTCTCTACTACTGGGCTACTCTCTACTACTGGGCTACTCTCTACTACTGGGTTACTCTCTACTACTGGGTTACTCTCTACTACTGGGCTACTCTCTACTACTGGGCTACTCTCTACTACTGGGTTACTCTCTACTACTGGGCTTCTCTCTACTACTGGGCTACTCTCCACTACTGGGCTACTCTCTACTACTGGGCTACTCTCTACTACTGGGTTACTCTCTACTACTGGGTTACTCTCTACTACTGGGCTATTCTCTACTACTGGGTTACTCTCTACTACTGGGTTACTCTCTACTACTGGGTTACTCTCCACTACTGGGCTACTTTCTACTACTGGGTTACTCTCCACTACTGGGCTACTCTCTACTACTGGGCTACTCTCTACTACTGGGCTGCTCTCTACTACTGGGCTACTCTCTACTACTGGGCTTCTCTTCTACTGGGCTACTCTCTACTACTGGGCTACTCTCTACTACTGGGCTACTCTCTACTACTGGGCTACTCTCTACTACTGGGCTACTCTCTACTACTGGGCTACTCTCTACTACTGGGCTACTCTCTACTACTGGGCTACTCTCTACTACTGGGCTACTCTCTACTACTGGGCTACTCTCTACTACTGGGCTACTCTCTACTACTGGGCTACTCTCTACTACTGGGTTACTCTCTACTACTGGGTTACTCTCTACTACTGGGCTGCTCTCTACTACTGGGCTGCTCTCTACTACTGGGCTGCTCTCTACTACTGGGCTGCTCTCTACTACTGGGCTACTCTCTACTACTGGGTTACTCTCCACTACTGGGCTACTCTCTACTACTGGGCTGCTCTCTACCACTGGGTTACTCTCTACTACTGGGTTACTCTCTACTACTGGGCTACTCTCTACTACTGGGCTGCTCTCTACTACTGGGCTACTCTCTACTACTGGGTTACTCTCCACTACTGGGCTACTTTCTACTACTGGGTTACTCTCCACTACTGGGCTACTCTCTACTACTGGGCTGCTCTCTACTACTGGGCTACTCTCTACTACTGGGCTACTCTCTACTACTGGGCAACTCTCTACTACTGGGCAACTCTCTACTACTGGGCTACTCTCTACTACTGGGCTACTCTCTACTACTGGGCTACTCTCTACTACTGGGCTTCTCTTCTACTGGGTTACTCTCTACTACTGGGCTACTCTCTACTACTGGGCTACTCTCTACTACTGGGCTGCTCTCTACCACTGGGTTACTCTCTACTACTGGGCTACTCTCTACTACTGGGTTACTCTCTACTACTGGGCTACTCTCTACCACTGGGCTACTCTCTACCACTGGGCTACTCTCTACTACTGGGCTACTCTCTACTACTGGGTTACTCTCTACTACTGGGTTACTCTCTACTACTGGGCTACTCTCTACCACTGGGCTACTCTCTACTACTGGGCTACTCTCTACTACTGGGTTACTCTCTACTACTGGGCTACTCTCTACCACTGGGCTCCTCTCTACCACTGGGTTACTCTCTACTACTGGGTTACTCTCTACTACTGGGCTGCTCTCTACTACTGGGCTGCTCTCTACTACTGGGCTACTCTCTACTACTGGGCTTCTCTTCTACTGGGCTACTCTCTACTACTGGGCTACTCTCTACTACTGGGTTACTCTCTACTACTGGGCTACTCTCTACTACTGGGCTACTCTCTACTACTGGGTTACTCTCTACTACTGGGCTACTCTCTACTACTGGGTTACTCTCTACTACTGGGTTACTCTCTACTACTGGGTTACTCTCTACTACTGGGTTACTCTCTACTACTGGGTTACTCTCTACTACTGGGTTACTCTCTACTACTGGGCTACTCTCTACTACTGGGCTACTCTCTACTACTGGGCTACTCTCTACTACTGGGCTACTCTCTACTACTGGGTTACTCTCTACTACTGGGCTTCTCTCTACTACTGGGCTACTCTCTACTACTGGGCTACTCTCCACTACTGGGCTACTCTCTACTACTGGGCTACTCTCTACTACTGGGTTACTCTCTACTACTGGGCTACTCTCTACTACTGGGTTACTCTCTACTACTGGGTTACTCTCTACTACTGGGTTACTCTCCACTACTGGGCTACTTTCTACTACTGGGTTACTCTCTACTACTGGGCTGCTCTCTACTACTGGGCTACTCTCTACTACTGGGCTACTCTCTACTACTGGGCTACTCTCTACTACTGGGCTACTCTCTACTACTGGGTTACTCTCTACTACTGGGCTACTCTCTACTACTGGGCTACTCTCTACTACTGGGCTACTCTCTACTACTGGGCTACTCTCTACTACTGGGCTACTCTCTACTACTGGGCAACTCTCTACTACTGGGCTACTCTCTACTACTGGGCTACTCTCTACTACTGGGCTACTCTCTACTACTGGGCTACTCTCTACTACTGGGCTACTCTCTACTACTGGGCTTCTCTTCTACTGGGCTACTCTCTACTACTGGGTTACTCTCTACTACTGGGCTACTCTCTACTACTGGGTTACTCTCTACTACTGGGCTACTCTCTACTACTGGGCTACTCTCTACTACTGGGCTTCTCTTCTACTGGGTTACTCTCTACTACTGGGTTACTCTCTACTACTGGGCTACTCTCTACTACTGGGTTACTCTCTACTACTGGGCTACTCTCTACTACTGGGCTACTCTCTACTACTGGGCTACTCTCTACCACTGGGCTACTCTCTACTACTGGGTTACTCTCTACTACTGGGCTACTCTCTACTACTGGGCTTCTCTTCTACTGGGCTACTCTCTACTACTGGGCTACTCTCTACTACTGGGCTACTCTCTACTACTGGGCTACTCTCTACTACTGGGCTACTCTCTACTACTGGGCTACTCTCTACTACTGGGCTACTCTCTACTACTGGGCTACTCTCTACTACTGGGCTACTCTCTACTACTGGGCTACTCTCTACTACTGGGCTACTCTCTACTACTGGGTTACTCTCTACTACTGGGCTACTCTCTACTACTGGGTTACTCTCTACTACTGGGCTTCTCTACTACTGGGCTACTCTCTACTACTGGGTTACTCTCTACTACTGGGTTACTCTCTACTACTGGGTTACTCTCTACTACTGGGTTACTCTCTACTACTGGGTTGCTCTATACTACTGGGTTGCTCTCTACTACTGGGCTGCTCTCTACTACTGGGCTGCTCTCTACTACTGGGTTGCTCTCTACTACTGGGCTGCTCTCTACTACTGGGCTGCTCTCTACTACTGGGCTACTCTCTACTACTGGGCTGCTCTCTACTACTGGGCTACTCTCTACTACTGGGCTACTCTCTACTACTGGGCTACTCTCTACTACTGGGTTACTCTCTACTACTGGGCTACTCTCTACTACTGGGCTACTCTCTACTACTGGGCTACTCTCTACTACTGGGTTACTCTCTACTACTGGGCTACTCTCTACTACTGGGTTACTCTCTACTACTGGGTTACTCTCTACTACTGGGTTACTCTCTACTACTGGGCTACTCTCTACTACTGGGCTACTCTCTACTACTGGGTTACTCTCTACTACTGGGTTACTCTCTACTACTGGGCTACTCTCTACTACTGGGCTTCTCTTCTACTGGGCTTCTCTTCTACTGGGCTACTCTCTACTACTGGGTTACTCTCTACTACTGGGCTACTCTCTACTACTGGGCTTCTCTTCTACTGGGCTACTCTCTACTACTGGGTTACTCTCTACTACTGGGTTACTCTCTACTACTGGGTTACTCTCTACTACTGGGTTACTCTCTACTACTGGGTTACTCTCTACTACTGGGTTACTCTCTACTACTGGGCTACTCTCTACTACTGGGCTACTCTCTACTACTGGGCTACTCTCTACTACTGGGCTACTCTCTACTACTGGGCTACTCTCTACTACTGGGTTACTCTCTACTACTGGGCAACTCTCTACTACAAATATGTTGCTCACAATTTTTGTACTCAGTGACAATGACCTATTGTAAAATTATAATTTTTATACATTTTAAGACCAGAAATATACACATGCAAATTGTGCGGCATGAGACCATGAATGATTTGCCGTCTTGTAAAGACTGACCTTTGGTTATACTGTACATCAAATATTTAATCCTTCTTAAATCCAACTCAAAACCCACTAGACGTAGGATGTGTCTTTGTGATGAAGACAACAAAACATTGTGTGACAACTGTCTCTGATGTGACCTCGTTGAAGACTGATAACAGAAGAGGGAACACTGATTGTACTACAGACAAACTAGGGCGGCAGGTAGCTTAGTGGGTAAGAGCGTTGTGCCAGTAACAGAAAGGTCGCTGGTTCTAATTCCCGAGCCGACTAGGTGAAAGATCTGTCGATATGCCCTTAAGCAAGGCACTTAACCCTAATTGCTCCTGTAAATCGCTCTGGATAAGAGCGTCTGCTAAATGACAAAAAAATTATAATATAATAAAATACTACATCCTCCATTTCTGGTCTTGGGAGTCGAAACCATCAATTTTATCTCAGGAAAACCTAAGTCTCCACCACCAGAGAAATATAGACAGACACAAAGCCAAAGGTTTGTAAGGTAGGCAGGCAGCAGCCTCCCATAAACTGGGGAACAGGCTGTGAGGGATACTCAAATCACAACACAACAACCATAAACACTCAACACAGCCCTCTCAGAGTGGCGTTTACATTTTATTACATTTACATTTTATGTGGGCTCCCTGGTCCGTCCGGACCCACCGACCGACAGGTAGCTGAGAGAAATGGCAGTGTAATCAATAGCTTCCCGGGCCACTTGTTAAAAATGTTATTTCCATCTGCGAGTCGCTGAGAGAGCCCCTTCACAGGGGAGAGCCACATATCATTCTCTACACGCCACCACCACCATGACTAAAAGGAGCCCACTGTCACAGAGTCATATTGATTATGAGTGAAAATGTGATCATTTTGTATTAACTCGGCCCTCTGAGCCCTGTTCTGTCAGGTCAGCTATAGGGAATTACTGCTTTCATATCACGCTTAAGAAAAATATGGGCCCTTGCTCATTTCACCCCCCCCCCCCCCCGGTAATGGCTTCTAGAAGAGAACAAGATCCTGGGAATTAGATTAAAGTCATTATTTAACACAGATTCTTTCCCCCCTTTTAGAATATGTATTATTGCCTCTGACACCACACCACTTTAATAAAGCCCTGGACTTGGCATTTAAAATATCAATTTCTGGCAATTAGATGTCATTATTATAAAGAGAAAGAGTAGCGAGGGAGGGGCTCTGCTGCCCAATTGAAAATCCCAGGCTCTCTTTAAAGGTCTGAATCATTATAATGGTGTCCATGTTGAACATGTTGTTCATTCATGTCATGGACTGACTGAACAGACTTCCAATCCAACTGTTGAGGGGGAAAATCATCAAAATTGACATTCTTAAAGACCAGTGAAGGCTTTAATGGTCAATTCTCCTATGGGCTATTGTACCAGAGCTTTAAAAACAAATCTCTCTCCACACTATAACTACACACATACTGCACACACACATAAACATGTGCATACACACACACACCATAGGCGCACCAGCATACGACTTGGACTTTGTTTTATTTAGGTTCAGCAGTTTTTCTAAGTACAGTGAACATAAATGTCATTGAAATAAATTGGCTCAAATGAAAGAAAATAATTTGGTTATAGCTATGTCAGCAAGGGGATATAAGAAGCTGCGGTGTAATTTTGGATGCAGCGTGGCCTCCCCTCACTCTGCGCCCTCCACAGGGTGCTCAGAGTTTCATGATTATAGCCCACAGACACAGACTCAAACCTGGGCCACTCAGCGCTTATTGAGGGTTCATTCCTTCTCACAAAATACCACCAAATAATGAAGAATGCCCTATAGGACAATAACCCGTGGTGTTATATTAAGAAGCAGCATTCTTCTCCTATTGTATATTCAATAAATCAGCAACTATCCTGGCCACAACACTTTCCCCCTCAAATTGCCTCAGCCAGATTTCCCTTGAAGGCATTTTGTCCCCCTCTCAGTCGCTGGCCAGACTGGTAATGGCAGCAACAGTGATATTACACTCTTAGTCTCACATCCCACAGACAGCCTTATCTGGACTCATAAACACTACCATTCAAACTTTATAAATAATACATGGACAAGGAGGGAAACTACATATTCGGTTTGCTTCCAAATAGGTAATTATTTATGAAACAATTTGATTCTGCAGATGGGAGTTATTGCACATAGGGGTCATCTTCAAAATAGCAATGGCTGTTTCAAGTGTCCCATGCTTTTTCTATTATTTGTATCATTAGGTAACTACACTAAAACAGCAGCAAATGTGTTGAAAATTTAATTTTGAGTTGTTGAAATAGCTCTGTTGAATCAGCTTTGTACCAAGAAACAACATATTGGAGATAATAGAGTGAGAGAGAGAGAGAGAGAGAGAGAGAGAGAGAGAGAGAGAGAGAGGTCATGAACTTTTCAACAAAGTATAGATTTAGAGTTGCATTTTGACTTTTTCACAAGGTCCTATAAAGGATATTACACTCTACAACATAACCTTCACTCAAAATCAAAACCCCAAACCTACAACCTGGTTTTTGTAAAAAATTACTTGGAAGGATTCCTACCACCAATGACTATCCAGCAAACAACAAGCACAGCAGAAACCTGAAAATACCTCCAACCAGGAACTGAGTGAGAAATGTTCAATCTGAAGCTGTTTAAAGCCAATAAATAAAATGCATTACAATGATCTCTACATATGTTACTTTATAAAGACAATGATAAATTAAGGCTACAAAGCTTGCTAGGATAGGACAGATGTCCCAGCTGCAACTTTAGTTTGCATGGAGGTGTGAAGTGAGGTGTGAAAACCCAACAATGGCAACAGAAAATCACAACCTCCCCCACCTGAATACAGAGGCTTCTGAGGCCCTCTGCCCCATGGCTTCCTTACACCCCTGTGCAGAGCCTATCATAGTACAGCTCCCCTCAGAAATAAATAAAAAATGACACTGCATGAAAAGAGTACAAACAGAAGCTCCTCAGGGACAATCCAGATACGCTATTTGCGGACTGTTACAAGACTGGGAACATAAGCAACTTAACTTTCCACAAAGACCATCCCCTGGCATGGCACACTGCAATAAGAACGAGAGAGAGAGGGTATTGGCGGAGGGTGGAAAACCAGAATACTCTAAAACAAGGACCCTGAGACTGAGACAGCCTCTGTCAATTTGTACAAGGTTGGAACAGTGGTGGTGCAGGGCAATATCAAAAACTTCTGTGACGGTTCAACTTGTCCGAAACACCCTAACACAGGCAGGAGGCATGAAATGAATAATAATAATAATAATAAGCCATTTAGCAGACGCTTTTATCCAAAGCAACTTACAGTCATGCGTGCATACATTTTTGTGTATGGGTGGTCCCGGGGATCGAACCCACTAGCTTGGCGTTACAAGCGCCGTGCTCTACCAGCTGAGCTACAGAGGACCGCAAATGAACAGACCGGAGGCAGTGGTTGTGGTTCCTTTTCTTTTGTATTATCAATAAAGGGGTTTTCTTTCACCCGACAAAATGACTCCAGTAAAGGATAGTATCCACCGCTTAAAAAAATTATACAAATAAACTAAGCAGTTTACCTAAAGGCCGGGCCAAAAAGGGAAAACAAAACAACAAAAGGCTTCACCAATCTTTAGACTGTCGTCTACACATAACATTTACAGGGAGACCGCTTCTCTGAAGTAGGAGAGTACGACGTCCTCACAGGTCCCCCTGTGTATGGTCCCAGCCCTGATCTCATCTCCTGGCACACCTTTATAGAGGGAGACACAAAGCAATTAGTGGGCCCAGCTGTGTACTAATTGGCTTTACACATAGTACCTATCCCCTGAGGAGGGTGCTGTCGTTTCGTCTTCCTCCGGCCGGTCACTGAACTCTCACACTTCCAACAGGACTTTTACAGAATCAAAGAGAGAGTACGGCTGGAGAAGCTCTCTCTTGGTGATGACTCCCCAACCCCAAGTGAGTCGGTCCACACCCCCACAGACGAGCAACCCCAAGAGGGGAGTCGTGCTCCTTATTGACTCGAATGTGATATACATACAAGAAAATAAACTATCCCCAAACACACGGTGGCTAAACTCTGGTGCCCAAACACCCAGCACGCCCTAGACCTTCTACCTGAGGACCACCCAGCCACATACAAATTCACACAGGCATAAACAACCTGAGAGCATAGCAGGAAAGGGTGGCCACAGCACTCAAGGGAGTGATTAAAAAAGCTTATTCCACTTTCGCCAACGCACAAGTGGTTATCTCCACCATGCTACCACGAAAATACTTTCACCCTGCTACCATTTCCTGTGACAGTGCCTCAAAACCAAATGTTTACCTGGCCCACCACTCCACCCTGGACTTGAACAGCCTTTACAACCAGGTCCACCTATACAAAGCAACAGTCCCTGCTTTTGTAAGGACCCTGAAAGTCATCGCCCTCAACTGCAGCCCAAGCACCTCAAACAGGAGCAACAGAGAAACAGAAACTTTGTACAGACAAGTGAGTGAGAAACCCTCCCAGAACTGTGAGATCTGTGGAGCAGACTTAACCAACTCCATTAAATTAATCAAAACAGGAACATTTTACATTTGGTTAGAAATTTTAATGGAAATAATCTCAACAGAGACAAATGTCCTCCTGTGTGCTACCTATATCCCCCTATAGAATCCCCAAACTATAAGGAAAACAGCTTCTCCATCCTAAAGGGAGAGATCAACCATTTCCAGTCCCAGGGACATGTACTAGTCTGTAGTGACCTAAACGCCAGAACTGGACAAGAATCTGACACCCTCAGCACACAGGGGGACAAGCACTTACCTGGAGGTGACAGCATTCCCTCCCAAATATGCCCCCCTAGACACAATTATGACAAAACAACCAACAAAAATGGGTCAAACTCTTGCATGCTGGGACTGTACATAGTAAATGGTATGAATATAAGGGACTCCTATGGTAGGTACACCTACAACTCATCCCTTGGCAGTTGTACTGTAGACTACTTTATCACTGACCTCAACCCAGAGTCTCTCAGAGTGTTTACAGTCAGCAAAATCACAATCTACTTGAACAGAGCAACACTCAACCATGTGGCATCTTAGCCGAACAAACTGCATACTATTAAGAAATACTATAGATGGAAGGACGGTAGTGTAGAAACCTACCAAAAAACAATAGGCCAACAACAAATCCAATCCCTCCTAGACAACTTCCTGGACAAAATGTTTTCCTGCAATAATGAAGGTGTAAACTTAGCAGTAAAAAGCCTGAACAGTATATTTGACCTATTAGCTAACATATCTAATAAAAACAATTATAGCAGAAAACCTAAGAAAACTAACAGCAATGAGAAAATATTTGATGAAGAATGCAGAAATAAAAAAAATGTCTTTAAAAACCTATCCAACCAAAACCACAGAGACCCAGAAAACCAGAACCTACAGTGGCTTGCGAAAGTATTCACCACCCTTGGCATTTTTCCTATTTTGTTGCCTTACAACCTGGAATTAAAATGGATTTTTGGGGGGTTTGTATCATTTGATTTACACAACATGCCTACCACTTTGAAGATGCAAAATATTTTTTCTTGTGAAACAAACAAGAAATAAGATTAAAAAAAAACAGAAACCTTGAGGGTGCATAACTATTCTCCTCCCCAAAGTCAACACTTTGTAGAGCCACCTTTTGCAGCAATTACAGCTGTAGGTGTCTTGGGGTATGTCTCTATAAGCTTGGCACATCTTCAAGGCAAAACTGCTCCAGCTCCTTCAAGTTGGATGATTTCCGCTGGTGTATGGCAATCTTAAATTATACCACATATTCTCAATTGGATTGAGGTCTGGGCTTTGACTTGGCCATTTCAAGACATTTAAATGTTTCCCGTTAAACCACTCAAGTGTTGCTTTAGCAGTATGCTTAGGGTCATTGTCCTGCTGGAAGGTGAACCTCTGTCCCAGTCTCAAATCTCTGGAAGACTGAAATAGGTTTCCCTCAAGAATTTCCCTGTATTTAGCACCATCCATCATTCCTTCAATTCTGACCAGTTTCCCAGTCCCTGCCGATGAAAAACATCCCCACAGCATGATGCTCCCACCACCATGCTTCACTGTGAGGATGGTGTTCTCAGGGTGATGAGAGGTGTTGGGTTTGCGCCAGACATATCATTTTCCTTGATGGCCAAAAAGCTCAATTTTAGCCTCATCAGACCAGAGTACCTTCTTCCATATGTTTGGGGAGTCTCCCACATGCCTTTTGGCGAACACCAAACGTGTTTGCTTATTTTTCTTTTTAAGCAATGACTTTTTTCTGGCCTCTCTTCATTAAAGCCCAGCTCTGTGGAGTGTACAGCTTAAAGTGGTCCTTTGGACAGATACTCCAATCTCCGCTGTGGAGCTTTGCAGTTCCTTAAGGGTTATCTTTAGTCTTTTTTTTGCCTCTCTGATTAATGCCCTCCTTGCCTGGTCCGTGAGTTTTGGTGGGCGGCCCTCTCTTGCAGGTTTGTTGTGGTGCCATATTCTTTCCATTTTTTAATAATGGATTTAATGGTGCTCCGTGGGATGTTCAAAGTTTCGGATATTTGTTTTAACCCAACCCTGATCTGTACATCTCCACAACTTTGTCCCTGACCTGTTTGGAGAGCTCCTTGGTCTTCATGGTGCCGCTTGCTTGGTGGTGCCCCTTGTTTAGTGGTGTTGCAGACTCTGGGGCCTTTCAGAACATGTGTATATATACTGAGATCATGTGACAGATCATGCAACACTTAGATTGCGCACAGGTGGACTTTATTTAACTAATTATGTGACTTCTGAAGGTAATTGGTTGCACCAGATCTTATTTAGGGGCTTCATAGCACGCACCACTTTTCTGTTATTAATTATTTAGAATTTTCTGAAACTAGTTATTTTTTTCATTTCACTTCACCAATTTTGACTATTTTGTGTATGTCCATTACATTAAATCCAAATAAAAATCATTTTAAATTACAGGTTGTAATGCAACAATATAGGAAATACACCAAGGGGGATGAATACTTTTGCAAGGCACTGTATGCCTTCACTATGGACAGCATGTCAGAAAAAAGCTCAATGTTGTAGAAGAATCCATAGAATCAAATCACTTCTGGGAAAATTGTAACACACTAAACAAACAACAACACGAAGAGCTATCTATCCAAACTGGGGTATGGATTAACCACTTCTCCAGCCCTTTCAGCCATATAACAAAGAACCAAGAGCAAACACATCATTTGCAAAGTGTGATGAGACAGGGATGCAGCTTGAGTCCACCCTCTTTAACATAAATATCAATGAATTGGCACGGGTAGAAGAACAGTCTGCAGCACCTGACCTCACCCTACTAGAATCTGAAGTAAAATGTTTACGGTATGCTGATGTGGTCCTCTGTAGCTCAGCTGGTAGAGCACGGCGCTTGTAACGCCAAGGTAGTGGGTTCGTTCCCCGCGACCACCCATACACAAAAAATGTATGCACGTATGACTGTAAGTCGCTTTGGATAAAAGCGTCTGCTAAATGGCATATTATTATTATTATTATGATCTGGTGCTTATGTCCCCAACCATGGACAGCCTATAGCAGCATTTAGATCTTCTGCACAGATTCTGTCCGATTTGGGCCCTGACGGTCAATCTCCGTAAGGCAAAAATAATGGTGTTCCAAAAAAGGTCCTGTTGCCAGGACAACAAATAGAGTGGGGAAAAAAAGTATTTAGTCAGCCACCAATTGTGCAAGTTCTCCCACTTAAAAAGATGAGAGAGGCCTGTCATTGTCATCATAGGTACACGTCAACTATGACAGACAAAATGAGAAAAAATAATCCAGATAATCACATTGTAGGATTTTTAATGAATTTATTTGCAAATTATGGTGGAAAATAAGTATTTGGTCATTAACAAAAGTTTCTCAATACTTTGTTATATACCCTTTGTTGGCAATGACACAGGTCAAACGTTTTCTGTAAGTCTTCACAAGGTTTTCACACACTGTTGCTGGTATTTTGGCCCATTCCTCCATGCAGATCTCCTCTAGAGCAGTGATGTTTTGGGGCTGTCGCTGGGCAACACAGACTTTCAACTCCCTCCAAAGAGTTTCTATGGGGTTGAGATCTGGAGACTGGCTAGGCCACTCCAGGACCTTGAAATGCTTCTTACGAAGCCACTCCTTCGTTGCCCGGGCGGTGTGTTTGGGATCATTGTCATGCTGAAAGACCCAGCCACATTTCATCTTCAATGCCCTTGCTGATGGAAGGAGGTTTTCACTCAAAATCTCATGATACATGGCCCCATTCATTCTTTCTTTTACACGGATCAGTCGTCCTGGTCCCTTTGCAGAAAAACAGCCCCAAAGCATGATGTTTCCACCCCCATGCTTCACAGTAGGTATGGTGTTCTTTGGATGCAACTCAGCATTCTTTGTCCTCCAAACACGACGAGTTGAGTTTTTACCAAAAAGTTATATTTTGGTTTCATCTGACCATATGACATTCTCCCAATCCTCTTCTGGATCATCCAAATGCACTCTAGAAAACTTCAGACGGGCCTGGACATGTACTGGCTTAAGCAGGGGGACACGTCTGGCACTGCAGGATTTGAGTCCCTGGCGGCGTAGTGTGTTACTGATGGTAGGCTTTGTTACTTTGGTCCCAGCTCTCTGCAGGTCATTCACTAGGTCCCCCCGTGTGGTTCTGGGATTTTTGCTCACCGTTCTTGTGATCATTTTGACCCCACGCGGTGAGATCTTGCGTGGAGCCCCAGATCGAGGGAGATTATCAGTGGTCTTGTATGTCTTCCATTTCCTAATAATTGCTCCCACAGTTGATTTCTTCAAACCAAGCTGCTTACCTATTGCAGATGCAGTCTTCCCAGCCTGGTGCAGGTCTACAATTTTGTTTCTGGTGTCCTTTGACAGCTCTTTGGTCTTGGCCATAGTGGAGTTTGGAGTGTGACTGTTTGAGGTTGTGGACAGGTGTCTTTTATACTGATAACAAGTTCAAACAGGTGCCATTAATATAGGTAACGAGTGGAGGACAGAGGGGCCTCTTAAAGAAGAAGTTACAGGTCTGTGAGAGCCAGAAATCTTGCTTGTTTGTAGGTGACCAAATACTTATTTTCCACCATAATTTGCAAATAAATTCATAAAAAATCCTACAATGTGATTTTCTGGATTTTTTTCCTCAATTTGTCTGTCATAGTTGACGTGTACCTATGATGAAAATTACAGGCCTCTCTCATCTTTTTAAGTGGGAGAACTTGCACAATTGGTGGCTGACTAAATACTTTTTTTCCCCACTGTACAAATTCTATCTAGACACTGTTGCCCTAGAGCAGACAAGGAATTATGCTTACCTCGGCCTAAACATCAACACCACATGTAACTTCCACAAAGCTGTGAATGATCTAAGAGACAAGGCAAGAAGGGCCTTGTATGCCATCAAAAGGAACATAAAACTTGACATCCCAATTAGGATCTGGCTAAAAATTATTCAATCAGTTATAGAACCCATTTCTCTCTATGGTTGTGAGGTCTGGGGTCCACTCACCAACCAAGAATTCATTAAATGGGACAAACACCCAATTGTCTGCAGAATTCTGCAAAAATATTGTTAATGTACAACGCAAAATCCCAAACAATGCATGCAGAGCAGAATTAGGACTATAACCGCTAACTATCAAAATCCAGAAAAGAGCTGTTAAATTCTACAACCACCTAAAAGGAAACGATGCCCATACATTCCACCAAAAAGCCCTCACCTACAGAGAGATGAATCTAGAGAAGAGTATCCTCAGCCAGCAGCTGGTTCTGGGGCTCCATTCATAAACACAAACAGACCCCACAGAGCCCCAGGACAGCAACACAATTAGACCTAACCAAATTATGAGAAAACAAAAAGATGTCTATTTGACACACTGGAAAGAATCAACAAAAAAATGAGCAAACTTCAAGGCTATCTGGCCCTAAAAACAGAGTATACACAGTAGAAGAATACCTGACCATTGTGACAGACCCAAAATTAAGAAAATCCTTGACTATGTACAGACTCAGTGAGCATTGCCTTGGTATTGAGCGAGGCCGCCATATGCAGACCTGGCTCTCAAGAGAAGACAGGCTATGTGCACACTGCCCACAAATGAGGTGGAAACTGAGCTGCACTTCCTTACCTCCTGCCAAAGGTATGACCATTTTAGAGACACATACTGTATTTCCCACAGATCACACAGACCCACAAAGAATTAGAAAACAAATCAAACATTGATAAATTACCATATCTGTTACTCGAAATGTCACAATGTGCAATCACAGCAGCAAGATCTGTGATCCGTTGCCATGAAAACAGGGTAACCATTGGAGCACAAACAACATTGTAAATACAACCAATATTTATCTGTTAACTTATCTTCCCCTATTAATCATACTACAACTATTTGCACATTGTTAAAAACACTGTACATAGCCGATAGCATTTGATCTTTGGTGTATTGCTAATTTCACTTGCTTTCCCATGCCAATAAAGCCCCATTGAATTGAGAGAGAGAAAGAGAGAGAAAGAGAGAGAAGGGGGGGGGGGGGGGGGAGTGTAGCCTTTTTTTTGGTGAAAAGTCAATTATTTTAGTCCTTCCACCTGTGAAGGCTTGGTGAAATTGTGTTTGAGTGTGTGGAGGTTTCAGTTCTGACAATAGTCAGGTATATCTACGGTGAAGCCATAATCCCTGTCCCACTGCTGGCGAGACACCAGGCAGGTCAGGGTGCGGCACACTACAAATGGACTGCATTACCCAGAGTTCCCGGGGACGACAAACAGATGTCACAGCAAACCTACGCTGTCAAGTCTCCCAGACAGGTGGGAATTGCTCTCCAATCTGTAGCAAATCAGGTGTTGAGTGTGCATTACATTGAGACAAGCCTATAGGAAAAACCACAGCACTTTCTGCTGTTGTCAAGCTCATTGGAGGGGTGAAAGTCATGTTATCATTAAAACAACCCAGACGTATGACCATAGTGATTACACTCCTCGCGTGTATTAATTGATTCCATCCATCAACTTCACCACCCTCCAAAACTCCTGTGTCTGATTGCATCTCCTTGCTGCCTGGGAAAGGTTTCACTACCATAACTGTGGGAATCTCCAGCCTGCCCATCCATGGTTCCAATCCTGTAGGATCACTTTGGTTTTATGTGGCTTACAGTTAGTCACACAGCTCTCAGCCAGCCAGTCTCTGGGCCTCATTGGTCAGAGGGATAATACTGAGAGGGGTCTCTCTGTCAGATGCTCACACCAGTTGGTGTAGCAGAGCCAGAGCTCAGGGGAGATAAGAGAGAGTCCAGGGGCCTCATGTACAAAGACTTGCGTTGAATTCATACTAAAACATTGCGTACGGACAAAGCCATAAATGTGCGTACGCACCAAAAAAATCTGATGTATGAATCTCTGCGTACGCAGCATTCCACATACATTCTCTTTGTACATCCCAATCAACGCGAAATTGAGCGCACATGCACGAGCACCACACCACACCCTGTCTCCTCCCTCAATTAAATCAATTTAAATATGGTAATTAGTCCAATTTGGCAAAAGAAACCTGCAAGAACATGGCTAAAGCAAGCAAGAAACGAAATTTCACTGAAAACGAATTAGAGGTGCTACTATCAGAGGTAGAAACAAGAAAAAATATTTTATTTGGAAATCTGTCCTCTGGAATTAATAACAAAAGAAAGAAAAAAGAGTGGGCGAGTTTGTCTGATGCCGTCAACGCGGTGGGATCTGAGAGTCGCACCGTAAATGAACTGAAGAAGAAATGGTCAGACATAAAGGTGGAAGTTAAGCGGAGAACTGCTGCGCACCGACAAAGTGTGGGCAGAACAGGCGGTGGTACAGGGACCGATGAACTTGCACCCTTTGATCAGAGAGTTGCCTCTATTGTAGGAGACACGTTAATCTCTGGAATCGTATCCGCTGATGTAGGAGACTCGGATATACTACAGGACTGCCAGCAAGGTGACTCAGATGTATTTCCTTAACTTTGATATACATAGCCAGCCACCGTTTAATTTTAAAATGCATGCAATATAGCAAAAGGTACACCAGAGATTTCACGTATCCACTGCTTTTATTGCAAATGCGTGTACCCATTAATAAGGAACAGACTCAAATTACTGTTAAGATGTGCCTGTGTTTAATTGGACTTAGGAACCGCAGGAACGTCCACTGGCACGCACTCAGAGTCCGCACCACCTGAGCAGCCAGAGCCCATTCAGTCCAGCGTCTCCCGTGTCTCTAATGTTCCCCCCAGTGCTGAAGCCCGGCCATCTGGCCGTGTCTTGACGCATGCTGTTCTGGAGTCACAACAACAAATTGTTAGGGCCATTGAAGAAATGAACAGTCACCTTAAAAATGTCACTGACGCACTCACAGAAATAAGCCATTCATTAAAAGAATTGGTCAAAAAATGAACTTTGTGTCTGAGTACCATTTATATTGTCGCAATTACACGTTGACGGGCCTGAATGGCTTGTTGATTGTGCTCCACATATACTGGTCCTGGGTCAGGGTCATCTGGCGGTGCCCCCACCTCACCAAGGGGTATGCCATGCCTGTGCGCGACATTGTGCAGCACTCCACAGGCCAGTATGATGCGGCAAACCTTGTCAGGGCGGTATAACAGCATCCCCCCGGTCCTGTCAAGGCAGCGCCACCGACATTTCAGCTGCCCAATCGCCCGCTCCACAACTGACCGAGTGCGGGAATGGGCATCATTGTATCTGCGCTCTCGGTCAGTTTGTGGGTTGGTGAGGGGGGTTAACAGCCACGTCTTTAGTGGATAACCACTGTCTCCTGATGGGCAGTAATAATAATTACAGACACAAACATTTTACTTTTAGATAGAACCATACATTTAAATGCATAACTTACCAAGTAGCCACCCATCGCGCACCCTGCCAGCTTGGAGTCTCATCCCAACCATGCTGTTTGTAAGGATATATGAATCATGGGTTGACCCAGGCCACCTTGCCACAATATTTGTTAGGCGCATTTGTGCATCACATATAATCTGCACATTTATTGAATGGAAATGTTTCCGATTCACATATGCAAATTCGTCTTCAGATGGCGCCTTTATAGCAATATGTGTGCAGTCGATCGCTCCGATTACATTAGGAAAACCGGCTATCGCTGCAAATTGCGCTTTGATGTTTGGCTGGTCACCTGCATCGTATGGGAACGTTATATACCTGGTAGACAAGCGGATGATGCCGTCCCATACAGGTGGCATTGCACGGCTCAAACACGACTGGCTTATTCCTGAGCGGTCTGCCAGTTCTCTTTGGAAAGAACCGGTTGCTAGGAAACCAAGTGTAGTAAGCACCTGTAAAGGAACGGGTAATGCGTGGCTCCTCACTGTCTCTCTTTCCAAATTCGGACCCAACTCAGCGCAGAGCTCCAAGAGTATAGCCCTTGGAAATCTGAAACGGCTGATGAGCCAGTCATCGTCGTGGCCCAGAAAATCACCGTGGTCCCTAAAAACTCGTTCTCTCCGGATTTGTCCATTGAAAATGTCTTCTAATAAAGCCAAAGCTGCCATTGCTAGACGGGTTGTATCAATTTTCACATCCTTTATATATGTTCTTACTTAATTGCATAATTAATAGAATATTCTAATAAGACTCGTGTGACAATAATATGGCAAATCATTTATCAATTACAAATTATAAGCAATATCTGGCAGGTGCGATAGAACAGTTCGTAGTGTAATGTTTTTCACTTCACTTTATTGCCTCTATGAGTCGCCAACGGACAAACATCACAAAAATGTACGTACGCCAGGCCTGAAGTTTACGTGGAAGAACGCACATTCTTACGTTAATTTCACTGTTAGTACATCTGACCGTGAACGTGAAAGCTGGCGTACGCCGTGTTTTCGTGCGTACGCAAGATTGATACATGAGGCCCCAGCTCTGTCCATGTGCACTTCAGAGGCAGAGACAGAAATAGACCTGTCCAGAGTCACATATAGAGACTCTATACAGCTCTGAGACTGGGCCTGTCCACTGGCCTGCACCAGAACTACAGGCAGGTCTGTCCACTTGCCTGCACCAGCATAACAGGCAGGTCTGTCCACTGTCCTGCACCAGCACTACAGACAGGTCTGTCCACTGGCCTGCACCACAGGCAGGGACACTAAGATCTAAGACTTCTGGGTCACAGTGAGCTTGGGGATGACAGGATAGGGGACAGGATAGTGGACAGGATAGTGGACAGGATAGGGGACAGGAGGGGACACAATAGGAGACAGGATAGTGGACAGGATAGGGGACATGATAGGGGACAGGAGGGGACATGATAGGGGACAGGAGGGGACACAATAGGAGACAGGATAGTGGACAGGATAGGGGACATGATAGGGGACAGGAGGGGACATGATAGGGGACAGGATGGGACACAATAGGAGACAGGATAGTGGACAGGATAGGGGACATGAGGGAACACAAGAGAGGAAGAGGAATATCTCAACAATGATAATGACACTATTAACAACTCAGCCAGTATCTCATGAGCCATTGCAATCTGTGAGACTGAGCTCAGGCCAAGATAGTTTTCTTCTTTCTCCGTTTGGCTCGGCGTGGCAAAGAGGAAAGGCTAAATAAACAATCATTGTACAGCAGACCCGTGGAGTCCCCATCCTCCTGTCCTGTTGACTTTGTCATGCCACTCACCCTCTCTCTACTACAAAGCCCCTCATCTGATGCCATGCTGGGAGAAGGGCCTTTGTCACACGCTGTTGGTCGTCCTCTCTATCTCTCTCTCTTCTCTCTCTATCATCTTTGTCTCTCTCTCTTCTCTCACTGTCTCTCTCTCTTCTCCTTCTCTATCTCTGTTCTCTCTCTGTGAGAGGAGAGACTCAACATCAAAGCAGCAGGCAAACAGAGCAGAGCACACTGAGACTGAAGCTGGCTTTATTTGCCATTTAGACAGAGTTAAGTCTCACGCTGAGCATAATGTGTCTGATTGTGAATGTGAATAGCACCTGCAATGCAGGGAGTCGTAATTTGGAATCGTGCCTCCAAGAGAAAGATGCTAAATCTCATCATAAAGTTTTAGTACCAGTCAAATGGAACTGGAAATGGCAGATGTTTGATTCTAATGAGTACCTGTGAAAAACAACCAAGATTTGTGAGATGTTCTCCTTGAGCAGGCTACAAATACAGACTCTGATCATAGAGTAAAGAGAGACGTGATGAGAGCAGAGGAAATATGTTCCAACTCAGAATGAGTAAAGAATGCATAATCGCAAGTCATGACTGTTCCTACGGCAACCATGCATGACCTTCTCCTTGGGTTCTCCCTCCAATGACCACAGTGAGACCACAACCCAGCTCATGCTCACTGATATTCCTCCTGTAACATTGACCACATGGCAACCATGCCCAGTCTCCTGCCACGGTCTCTGTTGCTTCACCATAGAGCACGCTGAGACCACACCCAGTCTGTCCCCCTTCTCTTTAGCAGTGGCAGGGAGAGAGCCATGCGCATGTGCCAGCGCTGGCCGTCAGCAGAGGGGTAGGAGGTGGAGGGGAGAGGGTGGGACGGGCGCTCAGTCACACCACTCAGGATGGATGTTTCCCATCATGCAGCTCAATCAGCCGCCAATGATTCATTTCACAGACACTTGGGTAATTATAGGCATCTACTCTTCACCTCTGGGATGAAACTGTGTGAGGGAGGGAGGGAGGGAGGGAGGGAGAGGGGATATAGAGAGTGAGATGTGAGTGACTAAAGAAAAGAGAGATTGAGGGGGAACAGAGACAGAGGAGAGTAAGGAGGGAGAAGATAGAGTGGTATGTTGGGAAATAATTTAGCTGGAATCAACTGTCTCATTAGGGGGGGCCCAGTATTATCGGTTACTATGAAATGAAGTGGAGTAAATGTTTGTGTGACCTCGTTGAAATACTAACAAAACACGACTAATGCGAGGAAATAAACAGAGGAGAGAAAATAAGCGGCAGAAAAAACCTGAAGGACAAGGATGAAGATGAAGAGTAGGAAAGAGAAGGAGGAAAAGGGTTTCAGGAGGAGAGAAAAAGGAGGGAGAGCTGTGGAGAGAAAGGGCTGTGGGAGAGGCTAGTGTCACGGCAAGAGTACAAGCTCCCCCTGTTGGTGGAGTCGACATTGACAACACAGCTGTACATCAGAGAACAGAAGCTTCCCCTTCATTGTTCCATCAATGCTGACAGACCTTTAAAAATTGTTTTACCACACACACTTTCAAACAAAGACATTTTCTAATCTCACGATGTCACTACAATCTAGCTATAGGTAAATTACACATCTTTCTTATTGGTTCCCAGAAATTAAGAGATTAACACCAAATTAAGAGATAAGAATGACGGAATAGGATTTTATAACACATGTATAAACTCTGCAGTTTTCAGTGTGGTCAATGAATAAGTACGAGTGAACCAAGTATTGATTAGGACAACAAAAAAAAGGATAACTGCTGGGTGACTGACTGCATGGTTGAACTAATCTGAGGCGCGGGAGCCGTTTCAGTCTCTGAGCAGGGTGACGAATCTAAAGAGTGCTCATTTATTGCGTCGTTTGCTGATTAGCTATTCATAGTGCAGGCTTGTTAAAGCATATCAGTTCAGTCGACTGTTTAGCCATTGATTGTGCTGCCATAGAGAGAACCAAACCAGAGAGCAGCGTCTACACAGAGTGTAGGAGCAGCAGGGAGACTAACATTTACCTTACATTCACCACCCGTAGTACTATGACCAGCACAACATGGAGGCACATCTACCATCCATGTTACAGAACCTGGGAAGTGTTCACGCATACCACAGAGACCTCTTTCAAACAGGTAGATTTAAAAAAAAACATTATTCAATGTGTCACCCTTTTGCCCCAGCTAACACACCTGACTCCAATAATCAACTAATCAGTTTAGAATACAATTAGTTTCATCAGCTGTGTTTGCTAGGGATGGGGAAAAAGTGTGACACACCACTCTGAACCCAGAGGAGTTGCCCATTCCTGTTCTACAAGGACATGTGATTGTGTTCTGAGGTGGGAATCTTTGTAAATACTAGTCAAAAGGTTAATTAAAACACTTAAGGTGGAGTTGAATTAACCCTCTCTCTTCCACCCTATTCCATCCTCCTTTTCCTGCACCCCCTCCCTTCTTTCCCTCTAGCTCTCTCTCTGTTGTGACTCAATTTTTCTGGCCCTGAGTGCTGTGTGCAGAAATGCTACGCTTTGTTAGAAATTCCAAGGCTGTTGTGAGCAGGTGCACGGCCATTGTGACAAGCGCAATTTATGGGCTGCTCCCAAGCAGGAGAACGCATTCAATAATGTGCCGGGAAGATTAATCCGTCCCCCACACAGGGCTGGGCAGGCGGTGCGGGGTGGGGAACAGGGACAGAGGTAATTTACACAAGCAGGTAGCCTTCAGGGCAGTAAAATGCCTCTGTATTAGTAGTTCATTTAATTACAGTTTAAACTTTCCAGTCTGACACTGTCATAAATTAAAGCAAGGGGTTGGCAATTTTAAGGCTGGGAGTAGGATGCTGGCTGGCTGGCTGGCTGGCTGTTAGTTTGCTCTGGGACTTTCTACAGATCACAAACAGTGACTTTTGGGAGTGAAACACACACCCATGTCACTTTCTATCTCTGTCTGCTGCACTGTTCATGGTTCAGTGATGGAGTTCTTAGTGACGCACAAAAGTGCACGGTCAATGACACACAACATGCAGGGTCAGTAACACAGAGTCCCCGTTCCCAGCACACCTGAGTACATCCAGATGATATCACCCAAACAAAATGATGTACTCAACCCCATAGGTGTTTATATGTTTTCAAGATACATTCCCCTTCAATGTCCATGCCTGCACTGAGAAAAAAAGGTGCTGTCTAGACTCTAAAAGGGTTCTTCGGCTGTCGCAATAGGAGAACCCTTGAATAACCCTTTTTGGTTCCAGGTAGAACCCTTTTGGTTCCAGGTAAAAACCATTTTGGGTTCCCCTTTTCACAGAGGGTTCTAAATGGAACCAAAAAGGGTTCTACCTGAACCCAAAAAGGGTTATCCTATGGGCACAGCCAAATAACCCTTTTGGAACCCTTTTTTCTAAGAGGGTACTAGGCTACCAACCATAACAACCACATAGTACACAGTAAATAACTTTTAAAAGCTTTACCCTAAAATCCACTCCGCATTCTAAACCCAGTCCTCTCACTGAGCACGGGCCTATGGGCAGACCCAGGCAGACCCAAACACTGATCCCCTGTGTGTCCCAGCCTCTGTGTCAGCTCAAATCAGTGCTACATGGGCACCCTGGTCTCTGGATCTACTACAGAGGGCCCTGCTAGATTTATGAGGTTTGGGCCTGTGTTGACAGATGAGACACAAATACAAGCTTCAAACAGCACTGAAACCAAAACAAAGCCCTGGCTGACAGAAGAGAGCAGCCAGTCAGCTTCTCCCCAGTCAGACAACAATGCTGGTGTCTCTGTAAGAGACACAGTGTATGTCTCTATAGCACAGTATTCTGAACTATGGAGGAGGGAAGCAGGAGGAGACATTTGACAAACGAGGCCGTAGTGTTTGATCTGTTTTCACACCTTTACATTCCCCAATTCCTGAGGGGCCTCCACCTTTTGCTTACCCAAATGTCCTTTCATAGACAGGTTGTCTGACAACGTCACGAAAATGATGCCCTGAATCGCAGGGGCAGAAGGCCGTGTATTATGATAGTTTACATGTTGTCAATAATCCTATGATTCTAATCCTGTCTGTTTTGCCCCGAAGATGCGCATGCATTGGTTTTGTTGCTAAATAACACACTTGTCTATAAAGGTGAGAAGTGAAGGGTGTAGGGGACAGTGCATTGACTCTTCTTGGTGAGTTATATGGTACAAAGGATCTGGGAGGGACGAGGTATGGGATGGGAGGCTGGGTGGAGTATTGACAGTAGACAGGCAGGAGGACCAGGGCATGGGATGGGAGGCTGGGTGGAGTATTGGTAGACAGGCAGGAGGACCAGGGCATGGGATGGGAGGCTGGGTGGAGTATTGACAGTAGACAGGCAGGAGGACCAGGGCATGGGATGGGAGGCTGGGTGGAGTATTGGCAGACAGCAGGCTGCCAGACAGACATGTCCAGCCCTGCATAACCAGCTGCCAGGCCCATTAATCTAAGGCCACACTGACTGTGATCTGGTGGAAAGTTACTCTGCTCAAATGTCACCCTGAAGAAGAACTCTCTCGCTGCGTAACTGCAGGAGGAGGACACACCCATACAGATGACACCCTACCACCCGCCAATAGACACTCCCACTCAATACAGCCACAATAATGATGAGCCAGCAGCACAGACAGACTCCTCTGTCCACTCAACACCACTATCTGCTGGCCGGACAGATTCCTCTGCCCTCTCAACACCTCTATCTGCTGGCCGGACAGATTCCTCTGCCCTCTCAACACCACTATCTGCTGGGCGGACAGACTCCTTATGGTAGAGAAATGAAAATGAAATTTTCTGGCAACAGCTCTGGTGGACATTCCTGCAGTCAGCATGCCAATTGCACACTCCCTCAAAACTTGAAACGTCTGTGGTATTGTGTTGTGTGACAAAACTGCACATTTTACAGTGGCCTTTTATTGCCCCCAGTACAAGGTGCACCTGTGTAATGATCATGCTGTTTAATCAGCTTCTTGATATGCCACACCTGTCAGGTGGATGGATTATCTAGGCAAAGGACAAAATTGTAAACAAATCTGTGCCCAAACTGAGAGAAATAACCTTTTTGTGCGTATGGAACATTTCGGGGATATTTTATTTCAGCTCATGAAACATGGGACCAACACTTACATATTGTTTTTATATTTGTGTTCAGTGTACTTTGGATTTATAGCACCAAATACAGCCTTTAAGAAATGTGCCTTGAAAAATAATGAAAAATGGTTTATTGTGCCTTGATATCAAGTCAGGTTGGTTTAGTGCAAATGCAAAAATAACCAAGACAATCTGCTATTTCAACAATAAACAATTGGCAATATAATATTTACAATGGTCCCATCTATAAAAACAGTGGCATCTGCAATACATAATATTTCCCATTCATCTGGTCTCTCCAGTTCATCAGGAGAAACACATTGCAGAGGAAACAACCTCATAATATTCACTTATGAGTCTCTCTATGCAGCATCTCGGGCCAGTTTCCTCATTTAAATGGAAATAAAGATCATCATCAATTCTATTAAAAAGAGGCGGTGGTAGAGCTGCAAGTGAGGAGCTACGGTGTTCGAGTTAATGGGCCTCGCCTTGTGTTGGGAGTCAGTGTAGCGCTATGAGGCTGTATGGGGATGTGGATGTGGTCCACTGGGGCATCTCTCCCCCTGCCTCGTCCGTGCTAGGCCATGTAAGAGCCATGCTGTTTATGGCCCTCCATAATGTTTCATGAGCCCATCTATGGCCACACTAGCTGAAGCTAGAGAAGCTATAGTGGAACACCCCATAACACCACAACCACAAAAGTCTTACCAGAGAAGCATGCAATCACACACCGTCTCTTGGCTCAATGACACCAAGTTCATCTAAATAAAGCAACCAGGCAAACCAAATGAACTGTCTAAATAGTGGTTCTCATAAAATGCCTCTGAATTAATTAATGGCTGAGCGGCGCTGCATCCCGCTGTGTTGTGTCCTTATTGCTTTTGACTACAACAGCCCAGCCATGCACGGCCCAACAGCCCAGCCATGCACGGCCCAACAGCCCAGCCATGCACGGCCCAACAGCCCAGCCATGCACGGCCTTGATAGATCTTAGATGACTCTCTAGTAGCTCTTAGACTGGGAGAGGAAGGAGAGCACGGCCTCCTGCGGCCCCACAGGACTGACTGGAGTCACACAAACAACAGGCAAACAAGAGCTAAACAAACATGCCAATTTTTATCAAAGATGTCTACAGTCCATTTCACAGAAATGTTGAACTGTTTGCAATCAGTAAGCTAAATTATGTGTCATACCGGTGGTGTTGTGCACAAGTGTGAATACAGCTAAGTAGTCAATAGCAACGTATCATAACAAGAAATCATGACCCTATTATTTAGTATCATAACAGTCATGTCCACAAGGATTTTAAAACAGGGCTTTGTTCTTACTCTTGGCAATATGAGATGACGTCCAACACAAAGCAATAGCGCCATCTAGTGCAGGGTTTGTGTTACTCCCCCATGTGCATGTATTTATGCTCTTCCATGGGTTTCAGAATCCCCCCATTATCAAAAGAAAAAGGAACCATGCAGTCATTCTGATCCCAGTCTGTATCTTAACATGGACATCCTGGGGTTTAGAGCAAAGATCTCTAGGAAGTCTCAATGAGTTTAATCCGGCAATAAAATCCATGGGATTTCTTAATGACTAGTAAATCTACTGATCTGATACATATAATAGGCCAGATGTGATCTGTGGTCACACTCAGTTTAATCTCCTATGATGACTAGTGATGTATCCCATCACTATGTTGGGTTCCTAACACTGAGCACTCTAAAACCTGTCACTTATACTAGTCAATGATCAGAAGACTGAGTTGTTTTATCATCATGATCCCACTAGGGGGCCTCAGTCACAAGCATTTCTCCTGTCAAACTCACCTACCTGTAGGTCGGTAGTTTTAACCTAAATTGATCTTCATCTCACTAAGGACTCATAATACAGACTTCTATATTGCTTCAGTGTGTAAGATACATTTTTAAATATTTATAACTACATGAGTGAAATCTTTGAAATACATTTAGAAGCTCCAGGTGATCACACTACAATATATGGTAAAGGAAAAGGAGATGTGTTGTGATGTATTTAGTCCACTGCCAATAATAATGACTCTCAATGTCAGAGCTAGTAGTCTGACGCCCTCCATTGAGTGAGTTTAAAAGACTGCCCCTAATAGAATCAGTTTGGCCGTCAAATTGCACTCTCCGACACTGGGCTTGAAAACATTAGAGTCTTCATTGCAAGGCCACTCCGTTACTCAGATTAAATATCAATTTATTATTGGTAATAAAAAAATATATCATGGTGGTTAGCAGGCTTCCACGGCATCTGATAAGGTGGACTTGGTCTTGGCACATCTTGAAGGGCTGGACGTGCCCTCACTGTAGGTCCTGGGGCTGTACTATGTATAAAGGTTGTACGTGTCTTCAGGTTCAAGGGAACCAGAGATAAACAGTGTCCCTCTCACCTCTAATGGAGTGTACCCAGCACCAACCTGGGAAGTCCGTAAGGAAACCTCAACCCAGTGGGGATTGTGATGCCAAAGGCCTGAACCCAGTGGGGACTGTAACGCCAAAGGTCTGAACCCAGTGGGGACTGTAACGCCAAAGGCCTGAACCCAGTGGGGACTGTAACGCCAAAGGTCTGAATCCAGTGGGGACTGTGATGCCAAAGGTCTGAACCCAGTGGGGATTGTGATGCCAAAGGCCTGAACCTAGTGGGGATTGTGATGCCAAAGGCCTGAACCCAGTGGGGATTGTGATGCCAAAGACCTGAACCCAGTGGGGACTGTGATGCCAAAGGCCTGAACCCAGTGGGGATTGTGATGCCAAAGGCCTGAACCCAGTGGAGACTGTGATGCCAAAGGTCTGAACCCAGTGGGGATTGTGACGCCAAAGGCCTGAACCCAGTGGGGATTGTGATGCCAGATTCTGAACCCAGTGGGAACTGTGATGCCAAAGGCCTGAACCCAGTGGGGATTGTGATGGTAAAGGCCTGAACCCAGTGGGGATTGTGATGCCAAAGGCCTGAACCCAGTGGAGACTGTGATGCCAAAGGTCTGAACCCAGTGGGGATTGTGACGCCAAAGGCCTGAACCCAGTGGGGATTGTGATGCCAGAGTTCTGAACCCAGTGGGAACTGTGATGCCAAAGGCCTGAACCCAGTGGGGATTGTGATGGTAAAGGCCTGAACCCAGTGGGGATTGTGATGGCAAAGGCCTGAACCCAGTGGGGACTGTGATGCAAAAGGTCTGAACCCAGTGGGGACTGTGATGCCAAAGACCTGAACCCATTGGGGACTGTGATGCCAAAGGCCTGAACCCAGTGGGGATTGTGATGGAAAAGGCCTGAACCCAGTGGGGACTGTGATGCCAAAGACCTGAACTCAGTGGGGACTGTGATGCCAAAGCCCTGAGCCCAGTGGGGACTGTGATGTCAAAGGCCTGAACCCAGTTGGGACTGTGATGCCAAAGGCCTGAACCCAGTGGGGACTGTGATGCCAAAGACCTGAACCCAGTGGGGATTGTGATGCCAAAGGACTGAACCCAGTGGGGACTATGATGCCAAAGGCCTGAACCCAGTCGGGAATGTGATGCCAAAGGCCTGAACCCAGTGGAGACTGTGATGCCAAAGGCTCAATAATGTTAGGATGTATCCAGAGAATTCATCATCTTCTATTGAGTTAATATGACTCATGGCTCAAACAGAGGTCTGGGAGAGGGGTGGGTGTAATTTTGCCAATTGTCATGATAACTAGTCCTGACCCCTACCCCTTCTAAAGAGAAAAACATTTATGGTTAGCTGTATGAGTCTATGAAGCCACCCGGGACACAAACACCTTGAAGAATGTCTCTGTGACATTCATTTCTCAAAAGCACTACTCCTTACAAATTGACCCGTGCCGTCTATTAGATGTTGGTTCCTGTATTTTCACTCATTTTTTGTTCTGAAATGCCATCGCTCAGCAGTTTCTCTCTGTAATATCAATCAGTCGTCCATTTTGTTTTCACAGAGAGGAAAAAGAAAAAACACCTAATGGCCAATTCTGATGATGAATTCTGGAACTCATCTGGAGATGAGTTAGCGCAGGGAATGACAGACTGAGGCTCAGTCAGCCAACAATAGATACACAGCGGCCAGGGGAATAAAACACATCCACTCACAGAGGACGACTTCCCCTATAAAGACTCTCGGAGCCATTACGGAATCACAATCTCAATTGTTTTCAGGTTGGGAATAACTGTCGCTGAAGCCTGCAATTCTTGCTGTCAAAGATTAAAGCCATGTCTAAGAAAACATCCACAATAAATGTCAGCATCAATGCAATGACCACTATACACTGAGTGTACAAAACATTAGGAACACCTTCCTTTGGGTGGTGGACCATTCTTGATACACACGGGAAATTGCTGAGCATGAAAAACCCAGCAGCGTTGCAGTTCTTGACACACTCAAACCGGTGCGCCTGGCACCTACAGTGAGGGAAAAAAGTATTTGATCCCCTGCTGATTTTGTACGTTTGCCCACTGACAAAGACATGATCAGTCACCTACTACCATACCCTGTTCAAAGGCACTTAAATATTTTGTCTTGCCCATTCACCCTCTGAATTGTCTCAAGGCATAAAAATCCTTCTTGAACCTGTCTCCTCCCCTTCATCTACACTGATTGAAGTGGATTTAACAAGTGATATCAATAAGGGATCATAGCTTTCAGCTGGATTCACCTGGTCAGTCTATGTCATGGAAAGAGTTTTGTACACTCAGTGTATGTGATGCTATTTACCTGTTAACTCACACTGTTAGTGTAATAACAACTCATGCCCTTCTACCAGCCATGTAACAGGTCATAACTCCAGAGCGCCTTGCTCCTCTGGCCTAGCATCACGTCAGTCTTCGTCTCCCTGCCCAACAGCAGCCAGTTCACCTTGACATTGTGCCATACCCAGGCGGGCGGCTGGGCGGAAGGAAGGAAGGTGGACACAGTTGCTTAAGGGAACTGCAGCCAGGAGCCACAGAGAATCCCCAGCGACTGTCTGTCTGCACAGGAATAACACCACTACGCAGTACAGGAATAACACCACTGCACAGTATAGGAATAACACCACTGCACAGTACAGGAATAACACCACTACACAGTACAGGAATAACACCACTACACAGTACAGGAATAACACCACTACACAGTATAGGAATAACACCACTACACAGTACAGGAATAACACCACCACACAGTACAGGAATAACACCACTACACAGTACAGGACTAACACCACTACACAGTACAGGACTAACACCACTACACAGTACAGGACTAACACCACTACACAGTACAGGAATAACACCACTACACAGTACAGGAATAACACCACTACACAGCACAGGAATAACACCACTACACAGTACAGGAATAACACCACTACACAGCACAAGAATAACACCACTACACAGCACTGGAATAACACCACTACACAGCACAGGAATAACACCACTACACAGTACAGGACTAACACCACTACACAGTACAGGAATAACACCACTACACAGTACAGGACTAACACCACTACACAGTACAGGAATAACACCACTACACAGTACAGGAATAACACCACTACACAGCACAGGAATAACACCACTACACAGTACATGAATAACACCACTACACAGCACAGGAATAACACCACTACACAGCACAGGAATAACACCACTACACAGTATAGGAATAACACCACTATACAGTACAGGAATAACACCACTATACAGTACAGGAATAACACCACTACACAGTACAGGAATAACACCACTGCACTATACCGTACAGGAATAACACCACTACACAGTACGGGAATAACACCACTGCACAGTACAGGAATAACACCACTGCACTACACCGTACAGGAATAACACCACTACACAGTACAGGAATAACACCACTGCACAGCAAAGGAATAACACCACTGCACTACACCGTACAGGAATAACACCACTACACAGTACATGAATAACACCACTGCACAGTACAGGAATAACACCACTGCACTACACCATACAGGAATAACACCACTACACAGTACAGGAATAACACCACTGCACAGTACAGGAATAACACCACTACACAGTACAGGACTAACACCACTACACAGTACAGGACTAACACCACTACACAGTACAGGAATAACACCACTACACAGTACAGGACTAACACCACTACACAGTACAGGAATAACACCACTACACAGTACAGGAATAACACCACCACACAGTACAGGAATAACACCACTACACAGTACAGGAATAACACCACTACACAGTACAGGATTTAACACCACTACACAGTACAGGAATAACACCACTACACAGTACAGGACTAACACCACTACACAGTACAGGACTAACACCACTACACAGTACAGGAATAACACCACTACACAGTACAGGAATAACACCACTACACAGCACAGGAATAACACCACTACACAGTACAGGAATAACACCACTACACAGCACAGGAATAACACCACTACACAGTATAGGAATAACACCACTACACAGCACAGGAATAACCCCACTATACAGCACAGGAATAACACCACTACACAGTATAGGAATAACACCACTGCACTACACAGTACAGGAATAACACCACTACACAGCACACAACTCAGAACACAGCACATCTCTCAAAAAAAGGAGATGATAAACACAAACAGGTAAACATATGCACTGCACGTCTTTATGCACAACGAGTTGTTAACGAGTTGAAAGGAGTATTAACGAGTTGAAATAGGTGTTGAAGTAAGTAGGATTGAGAGGTTGAAAATATATAATTTAATGACCTCTAGTGGTTTTCTCAAGTCATATCTAGTCTGTCATCATGACAGACTTTAAAATCCTCATCAAAATCCATCTGTTTAAGCTAGAGATATCTCAATGTCTCAATCCACCGCATCAGTCGATATCGCCCTTCAGCATCTGCGGTGAAAGGTGGCAGAGCTATAGCGGTGTTTGTCAGACCATGAGACATCTCACGAAAACGTCTGTAGCGTCCGAACGGTTTGACGAGGGTGTTCTCCGTTCTACTCTACGACCCCCACAAACGTCACGGAACTCGTCTAAAGTCAGTACTGCCTCTTCTGACAACTTCTGTCTGCAGCGTCCGGACACTAATATGACCCCTATGTGGAAAGGTGAGTCTCTCACGAACACATACACGTCAGTTGTTTTGCTCTAGGATGCCCATAAGCCTCAAAAGACTAATCTGAAGGTCCCCAGTACCACCTTAAAAAAATAATGGAAGTGCATATGGAGATAGTTTAGTGCCTAAAAACAAATTTCTTGATCTTTCTTATATCCCTCAGATATAGGATAGACACTTCAGAACAAACTTCCTTTAGATTTTTTTGGGGGACTATCTGTTGTTCCATGTAGTGAATATGTTATACAATGTGTTTCTATGGGCTAATACCAGCAATGCCAAATTCAATGTTTCATTCCAAAATAAACCCGCTTAGACAGGGCTTAGACTCTAGAGGGTTTTAAGAGCCAACTTTTAACCAATCGCGTTTTGTCCTCTATACATGTTTTAAAGATGACCTCCAGACCACATTCACAGTAAATCCTGCATACAGTGGCTTGCGAAAGTATTCACCCCCCTTGGCATTTTTCCTATTTTGTTGCCATACAACCTGGAATGGAGTTTTGGGGGGTTTGTATCATTTGATTTACACAATATGCCTACCACTTTGAAGATGCAAAATATTTTTTTATTGCGAAACAAACAAGTATTAAGACATAAAAAACAGAAAACTTGAGCGTGCATAACTATTCACCCCCCCCAAAGTCAATACTTTGTAGAGCCACCTTTTGCAGCAATTACAGATGCAAGTCTCTTGGGGTATGTCTCTTTAAGCTTGGCACATCTAGCCACTGGGATTTTTGCCCATTCTTCAAGGCAAAACTGCTCCAGCTCCTTCAAGTTGGATGGGTTCCACTGGTGTACAGCACTCTTTAAGTCATACCACAGATTCTCAATTGGATTCCCATTCCAAGACATTTAAATGTTTCCCCTTAAACCACTCGAGTGTTGCTTTAGCAGTATGCTTAGGGTCAATGTCCTGCTGGAAGGTGAACCTCCATCCCAGTCTCAAATCGCTGGAAGACTGAAACAGGTTTCCCTCAAAAATGTCCCTGTATTTAGCGCCATCCATCATTCCTTCAATTCTGACCAGTTTCCCAGTCCCTGCCGATGAAAAACATCCCCACAGCATGATGCTGCCACCACCATGCTTCACTGTGGGGATGGTGTTCTCGGGGTGATGAGAGGTGTTGGGTTTGCGCCAGACATAGCGTTTTTCTTGATGGCCAAAAAGCTCAATTTTAGTCTCATCTGACCAGAGTACCTTCTTCCATATGTTTGGGGAGTCTCCCACATGCCTTTTGGCGAACACCAAACGTGTTTGCATATTTTTTTCTTTAAGCAATGGCTTTTTTCTGGCCACTCTTCATAAAAGCCTAGCTCTGTGGAGTGTACAGTTTAAAGTGGTCCTATGGACAGATACCCCAATCTCCGCTGTGGAGCTTTACAGCTCCTTCAGGGTTATCTTTGGTCTCTTTGTTGCCTCTCTGATTAATGCCCTCCTTGCCTGGTCCGTGAGTTTTGGTGGGCGGCCCTCTCTTGGCAGGTTTGTTGTGGTGCCATATTCTTTCAAATTTGTAATAATGGATTTAATGGTGCTCTGTGGGATGCTCAATGTTTCAGATATTTTTTCATAACCCAACCCTGATCTGTACTTCTCCACAACTTTGTCCCTGACCTGTTTGGAGAGCTCCTTGGTCTTCATGGTGCCGCTTGCTTGGTGGTGCCCATTGCTTAGTGGTGTTGCAGACTCTGGGGACTTTCAGAACAGGTGTATATATACTGAGATCATGTGACAGATCATGTGACACTTAGATTGCACACAGGTGGACTTTATTTTACTAATTATGTGACTTCTGAAGGTAATTGGTTGCACCAGATCTTATTTAGGGGCTTCATAGCAAAGGGGGTGAATACATAGGCACGCACCACTTTTCCGTTATTTCTTTCATATAATTTTTTTTTTTCATTTCACGTCACCAAATTGGACTATTTTGTGTATGTCCATTACATGAAATCCCAATAAAAATCAATTTAAATTACAGGTTGTAATGCAACAAAATAGGAAAAACGCCAAGGGGGATGAATACTTTTGCAAGGTACTGTATGTCAGCTCAATGGGAAATTACATTTCAATGGTGCTATAATGCGAATCTTCCGCAGTCCAGATTTAATCTAGGCCTAAGAAATATTACAGAATGCAGAGATGTAATGTTCTAATCTTTTTCAACTAAGACCTTTGCAAACAGGGCACTCTGAAACAGGAACAAAGATTCTGGGCAAGTACTGTTGCTGACATGGACCTTCCAACCTGTGTCCTGAATGTGATGAGTTCTGACTTAGTCATCAGCAGCCCCCTGTCTAGGGACCACCAGCTCACCCAGGCAGTAAAACCAGCCTGACAGCAGATGTAGATGTCATGGTGAAATACAGAAGGCAGCCCTGCCTTGGAAGGGGTCGTAAATAAGATGCAGATGTTGCCTGCTGCACATCTGAGATGTGTGTGTGTGTGTGTGTGTGTGTGTGTGTGTGTGTGTGTGTGTGTGTGTGTGTGTGTGTGTGTGTGTGTGTGTGTGTGTGTGTGTGTGTGTGTGTGTGTGTCAACATGTCAGCATGGCACAGGGGGGAGAGAGCACATCTGCCAGGGCAGCTGTCTGCAGGGCAGTGAGTTGCCTGATAGTGTGACAGAGAGATACATAACAGAACATACAGAGCAAGGAGACCCACATTTAAGACACTTACAAACTGTGCAACATCCTTATAATGAACACAGCATCCTTATAATGAACACAACATCCTTATAATGAACACAGCATCCTTATAATGAACACAACATCCTTATAATGAACACAACATCCTTATAATGAACACAGCATCCTTATAATGAACACAACATCCTTATAATGAACACAACATCCTTATAATGAACACAACACCCTTATAATGAACACAACATCCTTATAATGAACACATCATCCTTATAATGAACACAACATCCTTATAATGAACACAACATCCTTATAATGAACACAACATCCTTATAATGAACACAACATCCTTATAATGAACACAGCATCCTTATAATGAACACAGCATCCTTATAATGAACACAACATCCTTATAATGAACACAGCATCCTTATAATGAACACAACATCCTTATAATGAACAGAACATCCTTATAATGAACACAGCATCCTTATAATGAACACAACATCCTTATAATGAACACAACATCCTTATAATGAACACAACATCCTTATAATGAACACAACGCCCATCCTACCTGTTTTTACTGTACCTTATAGCTGGATCTTATTGGTTTATGTAAATGATATGATTAAACGTCTCCAACACTGAGGGACATGAAGTTGTCTATGTCATTCTTAAAAGGCACAGCTTCAATTTCTACTTCAAAGACTGCTTGATTGGTAGCCCAAATTAGTTTATAATACTCTAGCAAATTAATCCCACCCCTGCAACTAAAACTTAGTCCATAGAGGTTGATCCTCAGTAATGTGTTCCATGTACTGTGCTCTCAGCTCCTCAGTGTAGTAGAGCAGAAGCAAAAAGTACCCACCAGCACAGTACTGTAGGTTACACTATGCTGAACTACTACATTGAATGTACCTACAACACATCTGTACATTTCTAGCAGTTGCTGGGCAAAATGCACAATTTGAGTGCATCGATAAGTAGACAGACTGGTCACCATGTCCCGACGGTCCCTCTAGGAACAATGTGATGAAGTGAAGCGAGTGAGAAAGCAGCGTTTTTTTAGTGGTAGTGGGACTGTAGTGTCTTTCCCAAGGCAAGAGGAAGAGCTTTTATCACTTATCAGATTAATGTACGTTTGAAAGGTTTTAATCCCTAAAAGCTTTGGAGGAGGATAGTTACCACTATGAAGGTTAAAACTCATCTTCTGAAGGGCTCTCTCTCCAAGAGGACTATACTTTAGCAATGACATAGGTTGATGTCCAAAATGGCCATTGAACCCATTGCCAAGGAGCAGGGGGTTGAACAGAGCCACAGGAACCAAACCAGATGAGGTAAGGAAGATGGATCTCAGTAATGTGGTTAGTCCACCAGGCAGCTGCTCCAGCCACTGCAGACGGTGGGATCCATGACACAATGGTCTCATGGGCACACTCAGACTTCCTCAAACATTCAAAGTGGGAAAGATCCTCAGGTTTACACCATACTGCGTCTTCAGATACGACAAACCATATTATTTCTGATTATTCATATATGACATCCACAAAGGTCAGAGGATTGAATGAGGGGGGTTTTGGCTAATGGAGCATAATATATTACAGGTCAGGACAATAAAGGCCTTTTACATTCTGTAGCTTTTGCCCTCCCTCCTGCTGCCTTTTTCAATACAATTTACTTCTCTTGTAGAAGACGAACTACATAGGAACTTGTCTAAGATTTGATGGTCTTGTCTCTGCCGCCCAGACTCAAGCCTTCACAGCAATCAATCATAGCTTTTGACGCAACAAGAGCCAAAAGAAAGACAGCAATTACCTCTCTGACAAAGTTTCATGTTTGAAGGTTATTGTGGGATCTTAATCTCATCCACCAGGGGAGTGTGGGGTAAATTGAGCCAAGGATTAGTTGGGCCACCCCTTGTTTCTAGGTAACCATACACAAAATAAATCACGTGACCATATATTTAGGAAGAGGTCATCATTTCATGGAGTCTGTGAAGGACTGTATGGCCAGGCACGACTCCAACACCATCATTAAGTTTGCCGACGACACAACAGCGGTAGGCCTGATCACCGACAACGATGAGACAGCCTATAGGGAGGAGGTCAGAGACCTGGCCGTGTGGTGCCAGGATAACAACTTCTCTCTCAACATGATCAGGACAAAGGAGATGATTGTGAACTACAGGGGGAAAAAAGAGGACTGAGCACGCCCCCATTCTCATCGACGGGGCTGTAGTGGAGCAGGTTGAGAGCTTCAAGTTCCTTGGTGTCTACATCACCAACAAACTATCATGGTCCAAACACACCAAGACAGTTGTGAAGAGGGCACAACAAAGCTTATTCCCCCTCAGGAGACTGAAAAGATTTGGCATGGGTCCTCAGATCCTCAAAAAGTTATACAGCTGCACCATTGAGAGCATCCTGACTGGTTGCATCATGCCTGGTATGGCAACTGCTCGGCCTCCGACCGCAAGGCACTACAGAGGGTAGTGCGTATGGCCCAGTACATCACTGGGGTCAAGCTTCCTGCCATCCAGGACCTCTATACCAGGCGGTGTCAGAGGAAGGCCCTAAAAATTGTCAAAGACTTCAGCCACCCTAGTCATAGACTGTTCTCTCTAATACGGCACGGAAAGCGGTACCGGAGTGCCAAGTCTAGGTCCAAAATGCTTCTTAACAGCTTCTCCCCCCAAGCCATAAGACTCCTGAACAGCTAATCATGGCTACCCGGACTATTTGCATTGTCCCCCCCCCCCCCCCCCCCCTTTTTACACTGCTGCTACTCTCTGTTTATTATCTATGCATAGTCACTCTAACTCTACCCACATGTACATATTACCTCAATTACCTCGACTAACTTGTGCCCGCGCACATTGACTCTGTACCGGTACGCCCTGTATAAAGCCTCCCTACTGTTATTTTATTTTACTGCTGCTCTTTATTTATTTTATTTTTTTCCTCTTCTATTTTTTACTTAACACTTATTTTTCTTAAAACTGCATTGTTGGTTAAGGGCTTGTAAGTAAGCATTTCACTGTGAGGTCTACACCTGTTGTATTCGCCGCATGTGGCAAATACAATTTGATTGGATTTTATTGGAAAAATTGGTAAGCAAGTTAGGTAAAAAAAAAAAAATTGATTTTCACAAAGCCAAATGAATGTATGGTATTATAAGTTTCATGATGCTTGTATCTAAACCAAAGTAGATCATTTTCAGATTGTTTTATACATCAGTTGGGGTCTCTATAAGCTACAATATGGGGTCCTAAACCTAGCATGAAAGTGCATCCTTGTAGCTGTGTGGGCTAATAGTCCAAATGTTTCCCTTGGGGTACGTTGAGCCAATGGCCATGGGGTAAGTTGAGCCAATGGCCATGGGGTAAGTTGAGCCAATGGCAATGGGGTAAGTTGAGCCAATGGCCATGGGGTAAGTTGAGCCAATGGCCATGGGGTAAGTTGAGCCAATGGTCATGGGGTACGTTGAGCCAATGGCCATGGGGTAAGTTGAGCCAATGGCCATGGGGTAAGTTGAGCCAATGGCCATGGGGTAAGTTGAGCCAATGGTCATGGGGTACGTTGAGCCAATGGCCATGGGATAAGTTGAGCCAATGGTCATGGGGTAAGTTGAGCCAATGGTCATGGGGTACGTTGAGGCTATGGCCACCATACCTCATACAAATGATTATTACATTTAGTCAGTTTTATGTATAGTATGCATAGTATTTTTGCAATGTGTCATGCATATGAACTCAAGATAGTGCATTTTTATTGTTACAGAGCAGACATCATCATGCCCCGTTTATACAAACATAAAACAAGCAGGGGTCTAGCCCCCCTTGAGGTTCTCGAGAGAGCAGCATAGGAAGTGAGAGAAGGGAAGAAATCCATTCGAGCATCAGTTAGGGATGAAAAAATAGACTGAATGACACTGTACCTGTGCTAAAGAGAGGCTATGACAGAGTAGCAGAGGCACACAAGGTCTTGTCTGATGACATGGAGTCTGAGTTTGCTAAACATATCAAGAATCTCACAGACCAGCTTCCTGGGCTTAGTCCACTCTAGAAATTAGGGGTTCAACAAGGGTTCTTCTAAGATCCTCAAAGTTCTTCGAAGAACCTTAGGGTTCTTGGCACTGGAAATTGCCCCCAAAAGGTTCTTCCAAGAACCCCATAGGAGGTGGGATTCATCAAGGAACCTCCTTAATTGGTGGGGGTTCTTGCAGGAACATAACTGCCCAACTGAAACCTTTGGATTTGAATTTGAAAGGACAGCAGGTGCAGGCACTTAATTGAAAAATGTAAAGATCTCAAATTAAGGTAAGGTTTGTCCCTTGTATGATCTAAATTGATATTGTTTTATGATGATACCATCTACATTAGCTTTTCATATTTGTGCAAATCTTTCTAAAACAGAAAATGGACACAATTCAATGGATATCTATCAACAAAGAGGTAAGAATATGTACTGTAGGCTATAAGAATATGTTGAAGGCTAGCTGTATTGGATGCAGATGACTGAACTGCTCACTTTTGTGTCTGTGTCTGCAGGTACACAGATGAGGAGGCATACAACAGTATGTAAATTGGTATTGGTATGTTATGCAGATCACATGTACCATCCTCCTCCCTTACCTCTTCAATGAAAATCCCATAGGTCTCTACATTATGGACAAGGTATGTGTATGAAAACCATTATCAAAACAGTTTTTTTCGTTCACATTTACCTCAAAAGCCAAGGTATGAATTCTGTCATGTGCATGTTTTGTTAATCATCTATATAATTACTATTTTTTGGATTCGCAGACTTCACCCTCCCTACACCTCTGAATATAACAGGAAACCTGTTTGATCACCATGCAATGCAAAATAATTCTGGCTATGGATACGGAGAACATCAATACATTAACATCAACACGCCAGAGGATATACCCATTGGAGCCCTGCTGGGAGTGTACCTCATATTTAGATTTTTTTTATTCTGCTTTGCCACTAAAATCATAATAAACAATGACAACTAAAATATTGTGTTATTGTTGTTATTGTTATGCGTATTATTATTAATAATAACAATAATAGGGGGGGTAGTTCAAAAATGAACCCCAAAAGGTTATTCAAAAGGTTAATCGAGGATCCTTTAAAAGGCACTCTAAAAAGGAAAGGTTCCTGCAGTATCCTTTAGGGGTTCTTCAAATTGAAACTGTGGGGGAACCCCTTTTAATGGATCCTCAAAGAACCTTTTGAAGAACCTTTTGGGGTACATTTTTTAACTACCCCCCATATATAAAAAAATCTAAATATGAGGTAAACTCCCAGCAGAGCCCAAAGTCCAATAGATACATCCTCTGGCATGTTGATGTTAATGTGTTGATGTTCTCCATATCCATAGTCAGAATGATTTTGCAGTGCATGGTGATCGAACAGGTTTCCTGTTATATTCATCAGAGGTGTAGGGAGGGTGAAGTCTGTGAATCCAAAAGATAGTAGTTATACAGATGATTAACAAAACATGCACATGACAGTATTCATACCTTGGGTTTTGTGGTAAATGTGAATTTAAAAAACGGTATTATGGACATACCTTCTCCATAATGTAGAGGCCTATGGGATATTCATTGAAGAGGAAAGGGAGGAGGATGGTAAATCTGATCTGCATAACATACCAATACCAATTGACATACCATTGTATACCTCCTCGTCTGTATACTGTATACCAGTCATCTGCACCCAATACAGCTAGCCTTCAACATCTTCTTATAGCCTACATATTCTTACCTCTTTGTTGATTGATATCCATTGAATTGTGTCCATTTTCTGTTTTAGAAAGATTTGAACAAATATGAAAAGATAGATGGTGTTCCCCGAAAACAATATCAATATAGATCATACAAGGGACAAACCTTACCTTAAATTGAGGAGATCTTTACATTTTTCAGTTAAGTGCCTGTACCTGCTGTCCTTTCAAATTAAAATCCAAATGTTTCAGTTCTTTCAAATTCAAATCCAAATGTTTCAGTTGGGCAGTTAGATTCCTGCAAGAACACCCACCAACTAAGGAGGTTCCTCGATGAACCCCACCTTCCATGGCAGGGTTCTTCAATTCCGGTCCTGGAGGGCCGAAACACTTCTGTTTTGTATTTCACCTGGTAGTTAATTGCACTCACCTGGTGTCCCAGGTCTGAATTAGCCCCTGATTAGAAGGAGAGGATGAAAAACAGAGGTGTTTCGGCCCTCCAGGACCGGAATTGAAGAACCCTGTCCTATGGGGTTCTTGGGAGAACCGTTTGGGGGCAATTTTCAGTGCCAAGAACCCTAAGGTTCTTCGAAGAACTTTGAGGATCTTAGAAGAACCCTTGTTGAACCCCTTATCTTTAGAGTGTGTAGCCTCAAATGCAAAGAACTTGCCTACGAATTGGCACATCGAAACAACATCCCTGTCCCAGACAACTGGTCAAGAAATGGAAGGGTAAGTGATATTGAACAGAGAGATCTACAGTATATCTGAATGTAGGCATAGATTTAAGATATACCACACCCCCATTCCAAGAATTCAACTTTGACCTACCAGCACCATCACCCACTGTCACAGGACACCATCACCCACTTACCTCAAGCAGCTCAACTTACCCTGTCCCTTTGCTCAATTTGCCGCATACCCGGGATAAGTTGTGCCAAGAGAACACTTTTCGGGACAAAGCTAAGTTTTCAAAACTGTTATGTTTACATAAGTTCTGATTATTTCTAGGGATACACAACATCCTGAAATATACGTAGATATTTTTGTTAGAAATAATACTATATTTCCCTTGATGTACTGATGCTGAATGTAAAAAATGGCTCAACTTACCCCTCTCTCCCTTAAAACTAACCCTATACTGAAATGTTCCTTCAATGTACATAAGCTTTTTACATCAGAAATTACTCAACAGAAATAAGATTAGACTGCATTAGGCTTTTTGACAGAATACCTGTGTTTCCTTTTAATATCATTTTCAATGCATCTTAGGTTTGTATTAGTCTGAAGGTCTGTGTTTCTCACCCTAGCTCCCTCCCTGGTCCTTGCCTGTCCTCCTCTACGGCTGGTATATTTTACTCTGGCATGTGCCACAGTTGAGTCCCATTAATCAGGCCTCATTGTATGAGGGCTGAATGTTAGAATTTGCACTCCTCTCCACTCCTCTCCACTCCTCCACATTAACCTTGTAGCTGCTTCAATTCCATCTGCACACCCCCACCCCTCAACCCCCAAAACTTGGCAATTGTTTGGAGTGAGAGTGAACGTGGTGTGTGTGTGTGTGTGTGTGTGTGTGTGTGTGTTGTGCCCTCACCAGTTAGTGTGGCAGTTCCCACCATGCTATTAATAAGATTGGCCACAGGGAGAGGTGAGAGCCAGTGGAGGGTTCTGACAGCAGAGGGCACAGTGGCCTTGTCTCCCTGGGAGATGCACATTCAATCTGGACCCAAAACCAGCACAGCCCACATGGCATCCAGGTAATAAGCCAAGCACCCAATTACTGTATGCAAAATATCACTATTACCCCTGGAAGAGGTCTATGTGATGAATGAACAATGGTTCAAGACTGAAAAGCACAAACTGGTTTCCCAGATTAAACTAGATGTGCATAGGAAAGCAATACCACTGAAATTGGCAGCACAGCGCGCTGGGAATACACACTGTCCAACTGGATGGAACAAAATGCACATTGGATACATGGCTGGAAATTACCCTAGTCAAGCAATGTTGCTTGACTAGGGTGTTTTCCTATTGAACATCCAAACCCCACAGAGCCATGTGGAAGTAACAATGACAGTAATCAAGGTCTTACCTTGACCCTGGGCATGCAGCGTCTGGCCACAGAGGAGGAGGAGGAGTGGGAGGACGGGGAGAGTCACGCCTGCTGGAGGACCTATACGTCCCAACCTGCCCTGCATTGGGGCCATCGCACCATTGGATTCTGGGAACACAAAGGGCCAACTGAATTAAACCATAGAAGAAAAACACATCACAATATCACAGTACATCATCACAACATAATAGTTGATGTCTTGCACTTTCTATAGCTGTTTAAAATAAATATCATCTTTTTGTGGGAGGGGCATGCAGGACTAAGACAAACCATGAGGTTGCCTGGCTACAAGAAGCAATAAATCCCTCAATAGACGTTATGATGACAAAAGAGTTGACAGAGCCAGTTGGCCCTGAACTATGACAATGTAACAATGTAATATAGAATAAATATTTCCGATTTTTTTAGCAACATCCTGCTAGAGGTCTGTTAATAATGCTAAGTAGTTCCTGAGCAGACACTCTTTCATGTGAGAGGATACGTTATAAGAAACATTAATGTGTTGAAAATTCCCAATTGTTTGCATAGTCAACTTAGACACAGCCCTGACACACACACTTACCCCACCAGACATGCCACCAGGGGCATTTTCACAGTCCCCAAATCCAGAGCAAATTCAAGAAAGCGTACAGTATTTTTTAGAGCCATTATTGCATGGAACTCCCTTCCATCTCATATTGCTCAAATTAACATCAAACCTGGTTTTAAAAAAACAGATAAAGCAACACCTCACAGCACAACGTCTCTCCCTATTTGACCTAGATAGTTTGTGTGTATGTATTGATATATAGACTACGTATGCCATTTTAAAATTGATGTAGGTCTGTCCTTGAGCTGTTTGTGTCTATTAATGTTCTGTATTATGTCATGTTTAATGTTTTGTGTGGACCCCAGGAAGAGTAGCTGCTGCTTTCGCAACAGCTAATGGGGAACCTAATAAAATACCAAAAAAGATACCCAACCAAGCCTGTTTTAATTCACTGAGAACATTAATAGACACGAACAGCTCAAGGACAGACCTACATCAATTTAAAAATGGCATACGTAGCCTATATATCAATACATGTGGTCCTCTGTAGCTCAGCTGGTAGAGCACGGCGCTTGTAATGCCAAGGTAGTGGGTTCGATCCCTGGGACCACCCATACACAAAAAAAAAAAATATGTATGCACGCATGACTGTAAGTCGCTTTGGATAAAAGCGTCTGCTAAATGGCATATTATTATAAGTCTTTGGCCCAAATGAACAACTCATTAAACACAAAGCTTTTAAATTTATGGTGTTACCATTATACTTAATTAAGTGTTATTTCTTCATGATCCGAGTGAATAAAATATGCCAGCAGATAGACTGTTGTAAAAAGCTTGGCAGAATGGTCTGGCCAGAATACTTACAGTATACAAGAGATAAAAGTCAGATGATAGATGAGGTTGAGCTCATTTAGCAGCTGAACTTTCCCAGGCCTGTGTATCACCTACACTGTACCAGGTCTGGATACAGTCCCCAGTTAATGAGAAGTAATCTACCATCTGAAGAGAAATTGTCAGGGGACCGCCCCCAAAGACACAAAATCCATTCTCATTTCTAACCATGGCGTTGTTGGAAGTTGAAGCGGAGAAATTTAACCACCTGACATACATAAAAAGGACGGTGCCATTTTCTCCCAGATTTGGGAATAAAAGGAGTGGATCTGTGACTGTGACATCATAATGTACAGGTACGGTATGTTCTAAAAGTCTCCAGATATCTATTTAAAGACCACAGGCTTCCACATGATATAGATACTATTCTTTATCTCCATTGTACGCATATCAGAGGAGGCTGGTGGGAGGAGCTATAGGAGGACAGGCTAATTGTAATGGCTGGAATGGAATCAACGGAATGGTACCACACACATCAAACACATGGAAACAATTTGTTTGACTCCGTTCCATTGATTCCATTCCAGTCATTACAATGAGCACGTCCTCCTATAGCTCCTGCCACCAGCCTCCTCTGATCCATATGGATGACTTTGTGCACTGCAGTGTGAAAGAGATGTTACCGTAGCCCTACTAACTCCTCTGTTTGTGCTGGCAGGCAGAGCTGGGGCTGGTCTCCATCTGGCCAATTAGCCTTAGCAAAGACCAAAGAAGGACACATTCCCAAAGTTAAGAGTCCAGCCGTGTTCAGTCCTGCCCATATCCAACGTAGACCTACACCACATGACACAGTCCACCAAGTGCTATCAGTCACTCTGACATTTTACAACAAGCTTCCAACGGATGGAGGAAAATCAATAGGCGTACACTTACATCACAGCCATTTATTTTCCCATCTAGACACCCCTGAGAGAGATTAATTATTGGTGAGGTGTATTAATTTGCATACACACCTCCATGATGCCAAACAACCACAAAGCTGTTCGAAGGACAGGAAGTAGGAGATGGTAAAGTCTGTCTAAGCAGAACAGATACACTTCACCTCAAATTCAAGTTTTTCAAAAGTGATAATTTACAAACAAGTAACTTCCGGTGAGTGACGGTGTAATTGCTGTGTGTTATTAAATACAATAATCTGTCTCTCAAGATAGGACAGAATTTGGTAAAATTTCACTTCTGAAAGTGGAAAGACATTCAGAGTCTCCTCCAAGGTCATCAGCTTGACGCCAGCTCCTGTCCTATGCAAGAGGATGTAAGTAATATATTAGTGGACCACTGGGATAATAGCAATTTAGTAACTCACTTAGACATACTCATTATCTAGTAATGGAATTCTGAAAAGCAGCCAAGTTGTAGAATCATGATCCTCCTAATGGAATTGAACAAACAATAATCACTGAGATCCCTATTTAGTGTTCCCACTTCATTGTACAGTGCTATTTACCGCTATATAAACCTACTGTTATTCAATCTTCCATGAAAAGTCGGAGTCATATCTAATTCAGAGAGGGGAGTGGGTGGTCAGAGGGCTAGGGCTGGACAGAGAGGGGAGTGGGTGGGCTTGAGGGCTAGGGCTGGACAGAGAGGGAGGTGGGTGGTGAGAGGGCCAGTGCTGGACAGAGAGGGGAGTGGGTGAGCCTGAGGGCTAGGGCTGGACAGAGAGGGGAGTGGGTGGTCAGAGAGCCAGGGCTGGACAGAGAGGGGAGTGGGTGGTCAGAGAGCCAGGGCTGGACAGAGAGGGGAGTGGGTGAGCCTGAGGGCTAGGGCTGGACAGAGAGGGGAGTGGGTGGTCAGAGGCCCAGGACTGGACAGAGAGGGGAGTGGGTGGTCAGAGGCCCAGGACTGGACAGAGAGGGGAGTGGGTGGTCAGAGGCCCAGGACTGGACAGAGAGGGGAGTGGGTGGTCAGAGGCCCAGGACTGGACAGAGAGGGGAGTGGGTGGTCAGAGGGCCAGGACTGGACAGAGAGGGGAGTGGGTGGACAGAGAGCCAGGACTGGACAGAGAGGGGAGTGGGTGGTCAGAGGCCCAGGACTGGACAGAGAGGGGAGTGGGTGGTCAGAGGCCCAGGACTGGACAGAGAGGGGAGTGGGTGGTCAGAGGCCCAGGACTGGACAGAGAGGGGAGTGGGTGGACAGAGGGCCAGGACTGGACAGAGAGGGGAGTGGGTGGTCAGAGAGCCAGGACTGGACAGAGAAGCCCTGAGCTGGACACAGTCCCAGGGGGAAACAGATTGAAAAGGAACGTAGCACCAGCCAGGTGGCTCCATTAGTCAGTGGCCGTGTCCGAAATATGTCTTGCAGACTACTTACTAAAACTACATACTGTGTACTAATCATACTATATAACATTTAGTAAAAATGTATGCAGTAAACAACAAACATCAACATACTGCTCAGCCGTACTGAGAATGCGTCATCTGAGGCCCAGCTGTGTTGTTTCCCGCCATTCGTTCATTTTGATACTTGGCCTCATTATCAGCTGATTATCAGCTGTTGTCAGACACAGGTGGGTCTAAAAAGACAATTCTCTTCCTCAATAGAATGCAGCGAATTCTACTAGATGAAAAACCAAAATGAGTATGACATCCCAGCATTGATAGCATACTCAACTTTCAAAATGTCACATACCCAAAAACATTTTTTTACGCAATCTCAAAAAGCCTATTATTTAGAACGCAAGTGTGGGTATTCAGACACGGCAGTGTGTTAGTCCTCTGCCTGCCTGTCTCCTGGAAGAGCAACATACCACAACGTGGTAATGCAGCAATCTGTTAGAGATGACTCTCCCCCACCCCACTCATATGGACCAGCAGTGCTGGAATCTGTTCTAGTAGAAATGGAGTACTGTTAAAGGGGAACTGTCCAAGGTTCTGAATCCACAGTACCAATGTGAGGGTCCTACTCTGGCCATGGGTAAGACCCACCACTACTCTGGCCATGGGTAAGGCACTGACAGCCGTGCTGTCAGACACGCTGTCAAAATGCAATTATGCAGGAGCCTTCCTGTGCCACTGAGGACAAAATAAGTCTGTGAAAAGCATACTGCTGTCACTGTGAAAAAAATTCAGCAAGCTGTCTCACACATCCAATATTGCTATCTTGTGCTGAAGCACAGAATGCCATTATCAAACTAAACAGCAGGGGGCCTGAGATAAAAAAGCTTTTACAGGGCAACATTGTCACAAACCAATTATGGATTTCTCAGTGGTGCTGAGGTGATTGAAAAGTGTTCCATGCCGTGACTAGAAACATTCTACCTCCCATTCCCTCACTGGTCGCTCAGTATCGGCATGCCATTAAACATAGTGGGAGGCTTTGCTTCAGCGCCAAATTCAAGTTCGCTTTTACAAAAACCATACATTGGCATTGATTATGTAATTGACCTAATAAAAGGTAAAGACAAATAAATCACTGCTAACTGTAGAGAGGAACATGGTGGTGTGGTAGGTGTAGCTCTATTGGTATCAGATTGGACAACAAAGGACAGTCAAAATAAACTTGACTGAAATAAAGCAGAGGTTATGTTTAAATTGTACAATCACAAACATAAGACAGTAACACTGACAGTCCTGACCCAAAACTCTGCCGACTGATTTTGATGCCATAAACAGGTATTAATCAACCATCTAGCATAATATCACAAACAAAGTACTTATCTCCAACTGAACCGTTCTTCAATTAATCAATATCTAATTTGAGAGCAAAGCAGTGGCATTTGAGGACTGAAAGAGATCCTCTTTCTCCCTAATGCTTCCAACGTTCCTACTAATACAGACCTGTCCAGAGGGGGTAACCATGAGCCTACCGTACTGTCTCCACAGGGAACCAAATATATAGTACGTCCTTACAAATACACACACACACACATTTGTCTTACCTGGATCTGTGGGCTCTGTGGCACCACAGGACTGTGTCACTGCTGTATATCCCACAAGCCTGAGAGAGAATCAGGACTCTTGTTCTACCTAACAGAGCTTGGAGTTCCTTCTCTCTGCCTCTCCTGCACACACACAACTGGTAAAGCGCTCTCCCCCTGCTCAAGTATAGCCCATCTTCAAAGAGAGAGGGAGGGAGGGAGGCAGACGGGGAGAGAGAGAGGGGAGAGAGGGAAGAAAGGGAGAGAGAGGGAGAGAGATTGCCTTGATAATGCAGATTGTCATAGGAGGGTTGCGTTCCTGGTAATCCAATCCAAGTGGAGTAAAAGCCTCTGTCATCTCACCAGACTTAATTCAACTGATTTGATTCTAGTCTCCCTCCATGAAACTGCTTGGCTCCATTGCCATTCATT